>NC_057813.1:307017958-307144065 GCF_018294505.1 Triticum aestivum | reverse complement strand
CCCCAATGTCACTACAACCAACTTAACCGAAAAGACTTCAAATCAAAAGGTGGGAGCATAGATGTTGGGAGGGACAAGGTTTCCCTATGTACAAGTTCTTCATATGTGAATACATCATGGATGGCGAGCTAAACTTATCTATGTTTGTTGTCCTTCTTATCGCTCCCGACAAGAAAGAGCTATCTGGGACCAATATGCAAGGGATGACGAAAACGATTCCCGAGCTCTTCGCAATGCTAAAGGTTACGGAGGTAGAAATCAAGAAGGAGCATCAAGTGTTGATGGTTAACAAGACCACTAGTTTCAAGAAAAAGGGCAAAGGGAAGAAGGGGAACTTCAAGAAGAATAGCAAGCAAGTTGCTACTCCCGGGAAGAAGCCCAAGTCTGGACCTAAGCCTGAAACTGAATGCTTCTACTGCAAAGGGACTGGTCACTGGAAGCGGAACTGCCCCAAGTATTTGGCGGATAAGAAGGATGGCAAAGTGAAAGGTATATTTGATATACATGTTATTGATGTGTACCTTAGTAATACTCGTAGTAGCGCCTGGGTATTTGATACCGGTTCTGTTACTCATATTTGCAACTCGAAATAGGGGCTATGGATTAAATGAAGATTGGCTAAGGACGAGGTGACGATGCGCGTCGGAAATGGTTCCAAGGTCGATGTGATCATCGTCGGCACACTACCTCTACATCTACCTTCAGGATTAGTTTTAGACCTAAATAATTGTTATTTGGTGCTGATACGTCTCCAGCATATCTACAATTTATGAAGTATTCATGCCATGTTTACAATAGTTTTATATGATTTTGGTATGATTTGATTAGAACTAACCCGGACTGACGTTGTTTTCAGCAGAACTACCGTGGTGTTGTTTTTGTGCAGAAATAAAAGTTCTCGAAATGCGCTAAAAATCAACGAAGATTTTTTTGGAAAATATAAAAAATACTGGAACAAAAATCTACCAGAGGGGAGTCCCGAGGGGCCCACGAGGGTGGAGGGCGCCCCCACCCCACTGGGGCGCGCCCCTATGCCTTGTGGACTCCCCATGGGCCCCCCCTGAATTGTCCTCGATGCCAACCTCTCCTATAAATGCCCAAACCTCCAGAAAATAACCTAGTTCGGAAGTTCTACCGCCGCAAGCCTATGTAGCCATGAGAAATCAATCTAGGCCCTCTCTGGTACCCTGCCGGAGGGGGCCATCATCACCGGAGGCCATGGGGGAGGATCTCGGAGGGGCCATCATCGCCAAGAAGGCCAAGGACCAGAGGGGGAACCTCTCCCCATCCGGGGGAGGCCATGGAGGAGGAAGCACAAGGGCGAGAACCTCTCCTCCTCTCTCTCGGTGGCACCGGAGTGCCATCCGGAGGGGAATCATCGCCGCGGTGATCGTCTTCATCAACATCACCATCATCATCACCCCTCATCTCTTTTACGCGGCCCACTCTCCCTCACCCCGCTGTAATCCCTACTTGAACATGGTGCTTTATGCCACATATTATGATCCAATGATGTGTTGCCATCCTATGATGTTTTGAGTAGATATCCTTTATCTTTGGGTTGATTGATGATCTAGATTGGTATAAGTTGTATGTTTTTTTGGTTATGTCCTATTGTGCCCTCCGTGTCGCGCAAGCGTGAGGGATTCCCGCTGTAGGGTGTTGCAATACATTCATGATTCGCTTATAGTGGGTTGCTTGAGTGACGGAAGCATAAACCCGAGTAAGGGGGTTGTTGCGTATGGGATAAAGGGGACTGGTTATGTTAATGCTATGGTTGGGTTTTACCTTAATTATCTTTAGTAGTTGTGGATGCTTGCTAGAGTTCCAATCATAAGTGCATATGATCCAAGAAGAGAAAGTATGTTAGCTTATGCCTCCCCCTCATATGAAATTGCAATAGTGATTACCAGTCTTATTAACAATTGCCTAGGACGATTACACACACCGACCCATCATTATTCCACACTCGCTATTTATAATACTTAAGTAATATATTCTAACTCTATGATAAAAGCACCTACTTTTATATTTTAGCTCTCCGATATCATACAAAGTTATCCTCTTCATACCCACAACATAGTTTTATTTCTTGTTTCTAGTTGGAAGCAAATGTTCGGTGTACATAGAGTTGTATCAGTGGCAGATAGGACTTGAGAGAATATTGATATTACCTTTATCTCCTCGTGGGTTCGACACTCCATGCTTATCACTTCCACCTTTGGGAATTGCTACGATGATTCCCTACACTTGGGGATTATCAAGCTCTTTTCTGGCGCCGTTGCCGGGGAGCAATAGCGTGGGGTTGATATTCTCGTGTGTGCTTGTTTGCTTTCTTCACTAAATAGTTTTTGTTTTCCCTTTTAGTTTTCCTTAGTTGTGGATGAAACATACAAAAATCAAAAAAACTAAAATACAAAAATATGCACTTGCCTCATATGCCTAAAAAGTTTTCTAAAAAGAGAAGTGATTGGAAAGTTATGCATTGAAGAAGTGAGGGCCGACCTTGTGCACTTGGGTTCATGCTCATGGAAACAATGTAAAACATTTCATGGAAGTTTCTCTGAAAATAATTATCCCCTTGTATATATCCATTGTATTATAAAAATATTGTGCCAAGCTTTGGTTTTAGGATGATTAGATTGATTGTTTACTTTGTGCAGTACAAAAACAGAAACTTTGGCTGTAGCATGTGAATTTAATTTTTTTTACTGGAAAGTCAAATGGGTCTGAAACTTTTTGCACTTTACTTCTGTACAAATTTTTAAAATTTTCATATTTTTTTTAGAATTTTTTGGAGTTACAGAAGTTTACTAAATTTCCAGATTACTACAGACTGTCTTGTTTTGATAGATTTTGTTTTCTATGTATTGTTCACTTATTTTGATGAATCCATGGGTAGTATCGGGGGGTATGAACCATGGTGAAGTTGGAATACAGTAGATAAAGTGCTAGTATTAAATTGAAATGAGTTTTCAACAGTACCTAAAGGTAGTGATTTGCTTTATTAGACTAGCGGATCTCACAAAGTTTTTGTTAAGTTTTGTGTGGATGAAGTGTTTGAAGAACGAGGAGTTACCGATGTGAGAAGAATAAAGAGATACAAGAGTTCAAGCTTGAGGATGCCCAAGGCACCCCAAGTAAATAGTTCAAGGATACTCAAGCATCTAAGCTTGGGGATGCCCCGGTTGGCATCCCATCTTTCTTCTTCAACAATTATCGGTATACCTCGGTTTTTGTTTTGTTCGCATGATTTGTGTCCTTTGTGTTTTGTTTTTCTTTAGGAACCATGCTATTATGAGATAGCCCTTCATTGATTTATATAATGCTTCATGTGCTTCACTTATATCTGTTGAGTATGATCTTATAGAATGCTCTTTGTGCTTCACTTAAATCTTTTGAGTATGGTTTTATAGAATGCTTCGTGTGCTTCACTTATATATTTTGAGCTTGGATATTGGTCAGTATATATTAATTGTAGAATCCCCCATGAACTTCACTTATATCTTTTGGAGTATGAATAATACTATCATCTAAAGTGGCTTTGGAAGAGTGTCAACTTTAGGAATTAGTGCTCCCACTATTTTGGAGGGTGTTGAATCTTAGTGTGATATTCATGAAAGTGGATTTGGAAGAGTATCAACTTTAGTTAGTAATGATTCCACTATTTCGGAAGAGGTTCTAATTGATTATGAGAATGAAGTTGTTATCTATGATGATTATTGTGATAACATGTATGCTATATAGGAATATGTTAACCATGAAACTTGTAATCATGCTTTTAATTTTCAATTGGATTATGCCTCACATGACAGTTATTTTGTTGAGTTTGCTCCCACTATTCCGAATGAGAAGAATTTTGCTTATGTGGAGAATAGTAAAATTTATATGCTTGCAGATCATGAAAAGAATGATTTATGGAAGGGTTATATTGTTGGATTCATTCATGATGCTACTAAAAATTATTATGAGGGAGGAATATATGCTTGTAGGAGTTGCAATAATATCAAGTTTCCTCTCTGTGTGCTTAAAGTTTTGAAGTTATACTTGTTTTTCCTTCCTATGCCAGTTGATCCTTGTTCCCATAAGTTGTGTGCTCACAAAATTCCTAGGCATAGGAAGTGGGTTAGGTTTAAATTTACTAGTCATATTCTTCATGATGCTCTCTTTATGTTTCAATTCTTATCTTTTATGTGAGCATCATTTCATCATGCCTAGCTAAAAGGCATTAAAGAAAAGCGCTTGTTGGGAGACAACCCAATATTTAACCTTACTGTTTTTATGTGTCCACATGGTTAAGCTACTGTAGTAATCATGTTTTATAGCTTTTGTTTCATTAAAATGCCAAGTAAGACCTTTGGGAAGACTTGGGTGAAAGTTAATGTGATCTTGCTGTAAAAAACAGAAATTTTGTGCTCACGAGATTAGCTGTCACTTTTTACAGAAGAGTGATTTTGAGTTGATTCTTCTTTCAGAAGATTAATGTACAAATTCCTCACGTCCACCAATTTATTTCATAATTTTTGGATTAGCAGAAGTATGGTTTCTGTTCAGATCACTACAGATGGTTCTGTTTCTAACAGATTCTGTTTTCGTTGCATAGTTTGCTTGTTTTCTAGTTTTTATGGCTTATATTTCTCAATATAAATTGTAGAAATGATATGATACAGTAGTCATTGTGTGATAACAATTATGAATCTTGTCTTTTACAGTACCAAAGTGAATGGTTTACTCTTGATCATACTAACCCATCTCACGAAGTTCCGTTAAGTTTTGTGTGATTGAAGTTTTCAAGTTTTGAGTGAGATATCGATATGAGGAGAATAAGGAGTGGAAAGAACCTAAGCTTTGGTATGCCCAAGGCACCCCAAGGTAATATTCAAAGAAGACTCAAGCGCCTAAGCTTGGGTATGCCCCGGAGGGCATCCCCTCTTTCGTCTTCAAAACTATCGGTATACCTTACTCAGAGCTATATTTTTATTCGTCACATGATATGTGTTTTGCTTGGAGCGTGTTTTCAATTTTGCTTGCTGTTTGAATAAAATCATTGGATCTGAAATCTTGAATGAAAAATAATCCTCCCGTGGCTACTTAATTATTTGACTACTCAGTGTTCTTCATTTATATCTTTTTGGAGTAGTTTGTCATTTACTCACATGCTTCACGTATACCCTATGAGTAAATAGTTGAATGAATTGAATATCATAAATATGAATTTTTATATATGTTTCATATGCTTATAACATGGGGAGTAATGACTTCCCACATAATAAGCATAAGTATAAGTATAACATCGGGAGTAATGACTTCACACATAATAAGTATAGGTAGTAAACTTATTGAAAGTTAGCAAACGCAGAATTGGTCACTTGAACAATTCATGAAAAAATATTAAAGAGATATTTCACATATAAATATACTATCTTGGACATCTTTTGTAATTGTGAGCACTCGTTAAAATATGACATGCTAAAAAGTTGATGCTGGACAAGGAAGACAACTTATTTGGTTATATTTTCCTATATCCAAAATGTTATATTGTCTTGGATCATCCAACATGTTGAGCTTGCCTTTCCCTCTCATGCTAGCCAAATTCTTTGCACCAAGTAGAGATACTACTTGTGCTTCCAAACATCCCTTAAACCAGTTTTACCATGAGAGTCCACCATACCTACCTATGGATTGAGTAAGATCCTTCAAGTAAGTTTTCATCGTGCATGCAATAAAAATTGCTCCTTAAATATGTATGATCTATTAGTGCGAAGAAAATAAGATTTATACGAACTTGTGATAGGGAAGAAATAAAAGCGGCAGACTGCATAATAAAGGTCTTTATCACAAGCGGCAATATAAAGTGACGTTCTTTTGCATTAAGATTTTGTGCATCCAACCATAAAAGCGCATGATAACCTCTGCTTCCCTCTACGAAGGGCCTATCTTTTACTTTTATCTTCTACCCTTATACAAGAGTCATGGTGATCATCACTTTTCCTTTTTACACTTTTTCCATTGGCAAGCACTTTGTGTTGGAGCGATCCAGATATATATATCCACTTGGATGTAGGTTTTCATAAATTATTATTGTTGACATTACCCTTGAGGTAAATGGTTGGGAGGCGAAACTATAAGCCCCTATCTTTCTCTATGTCCGATTAAAACTTTGAACCCATAAATATCACATGAGTGTTAGCAATTGTGAAAGATTAAATGATAGTTGAGTATGCGAAGTTTGCTGAACCAAAGCTCTTACATAGACCCTTCCCGAAAATAAGATGAATTGCAATTGTTTGATGACTAAGAGCATGGTTTGTTAGTTTTCAAGAAAGTTTATGATCTATACTTTAACATGTGAATAGCTTGTTACTTGATCATGAGAAGTTTTATGAGTTGAGCTACTGTTATGATATATAATCATATTAGAAAAAGTGATTGAAACTATCATTGATCAAACTTAAGCACTTGCTAGCATTCACACTTCACAAATTATTTCTTTTATCATTTACCTACTCGAGGACGACCAAGAATTAAGCTTGGGGATGCTGATACGTCTCCAACATATCTATAATTTATGAAGTATGCATGCCATGTTTACAATAGTTCTATATGATTTTGGTACGATTTGATTAGAACTAACCCAGACTGACGCTGTTTTCAGCAGAACTACCGTGGTGTTGTTTTTGTGCAGAAATCAAAGTTCTTGGAATGCGCTGAAAATCAACGGATATTTTTTTGGAAAATATAAAAAATACTGGAACAAAAATCTACCGGAGGGGAGTCCTGAGGGGCCCACGAGGGTGGAGGGCGCCCCCACCCCCCTGGGGCGCGCCCCTGTGCCCCGTGGACTCCCCGTGGGGCCCCCTAACTTGTCCTCGATGCCAACCTCTCCTATAAATGCCCAAACCTCCAGAAAATAACCTAAATCAGAAATTCTGTCGCCGCAAGCCTCTGTAGCCACGAGAAATCAATCTAGGCCCTCTCTGGCACCTTGTCGGAGGGGGCCATCATCACCGGAGGCCATGGGGGAGGATCTCGGAGGGGCCATCATCGCCAAGAAGGCCAAGGACCAGAGGGGGAACCTCTCCCCATCCAGGGGGAGGCCATGGAGGAGTAAACACAAGGGGGAGAACCTCTCCTCCTCTCTCTCGGTGGCGTCGGAGTGCCATCGGGAGGGGAATCATCGCCGCGGTGATCGTCTTCATCAACATCACCATCATCATCACCATCCTCATCTCTTTTACACGGTCCACTCTCCCGCACCCCGCTGTAATCCCTACTTGAACATGGTGCTTTATGCCACATATTATGATCCAATGATGTGTTGCCATCCTATGATGTTTTGAGTAGATATTCTTTGTCTTTGGGTTGATTGATGATCTGGATTGGTATGAGTTGTATGTTTTATTTTGGTACTGTCCTATTGTGTGCGCCGTGTCGCGCAAGCATGAGGGATTCCCACTGTAGGTTGTTGCAATACGTTCATGATTCTCTTATAGTGGGTTGCTTGAGTGACGGAAGCATAAACCCGAGTAAGGGGGTTGTTGCGTATGGGATAAAGGGGACTTTATATGTTAATGCTATGGTGGGTTTTACCTTAATGATCTTTAGTAGTTGTGGATGCTTGCTAGAGTTCCAATCATAAGTGCATATGATCCAAGAAGAGAAAGTATGTTAGCTTATGCCTCTCCCTCATATGAAATTGCAATAGTGATTACCGGTCTTGTTAACAATTGCCTAGGACAATTCCGCACACCGACCCATCATTATTCCACACTCGCTATTTATAATACTTAAGTAATATATTCTAACTCTATGATAACAACACCTACTTTTATATTTTAGCTCTCCGATATCATACAAAGTTATCCTCTTCATACCCACAACGTAGTTTTATTTCTCGTTTCTAGTTGGAAGCAAATGTTCGGTGTACATAGAGTCGTATCAGTGGCAGATAGAACTTGAGAGAATATGATCTTACCTTTAGCTCCTTGTGGGTTCGACACTCCCTACTTATCACTTCCACCTTTGGGAATTGCTACGATGATTCCCTACACTTGGGGATTATTAGTGCCAGCGTTGAGCATGAACATTATATCTGGATCTTGTTTATTGCGAGACAATTATTCATTTAAATCAGAGAATAATGGTTGTTCTATTTATATGAGTAATATCTTTTATGGTCATGCACCCTTGTTGAGTGGTCTATTTTTGTTGAATCTCGATCATGGTGATACGCATGTTCATAATATTGAAGCCAAAAGATGCAAAGTTGATAATGATAGTGCAACTTATTTGTCGCACTGCCGTTTAGGTCATATTGGTGTAAAGCGCATGAAGAAACTCCATGCCGATGGGCTTCTGGAATCACTTGATTATGAATCACTTGGTGCTTGCGAACCATGCCTCATGGGCAAGATGACTAAAACTCCGTTCTCCGAAACAAAGGAACGAGCTACTGACTTATTGGAAATAATACATACTGATGTATGCGGTCCAATGAGTGTTGAGGCTCGTGGCAGGTATCGTTATTTTCTTACCTTCACAGATGATTTGAGCAGATATGGGTATATCTACTTAATGAAACATAAGTCTGAAACGTTTGAAAAGTTCAAAGAATTTCAGAGTGAAGTGAAAAATCATCGTAACAAGAAAATAAAGTTTCTTTGATCTGATCATGGAGGCGAATATTTGAGTTACGAGTTTGGTCTTCATTTGAAACAATGTGGAATAGTTTCGCAACTCACGCCACCTAGAACACCACAGTGTAATGGTGTGTATGAATGTTGTAACCGTGCTTTATTGGATATGGTGCGATCTATGATGTCTCTTACTGATTTACCGCTATCGTTTTGGGGTTATACTTTAGAGACGGCTGCATTCACGTTAAATAGGGCACCATCGAAATCTGTTGAGACGACGCCTTATGAAACGTGGTTTGGCAAGAAACCCAAGTTGTTGTTTCTTAAAGTTTGTGGCTACGATGCTTATGTGAAAAAGCTTCAACCTGATAAGCTCAAACCCAAATCGGAGAAGTGCGTCTTCATAGGATACCCAAAGGAAACTGTTGGGTACACCTTCTATCACAGATCCGAAGGCAAGATATTCGTTGCTAAGAATGGATCCTTTCTAGAGAAGGAGTTTCTCTTGAAAGAAGTGAATGGGAGGAAAGTAGAACTTGATGAGGTAATAGTACCTTCTCCCGAATTGGAAAGTAGTTCATCATAGAAATCAGTTCGAGTGATTCCTAACAAATTAGTGAGGAAGCTAATGATGATCATGAAACTTCAGATCAAGTTACTACAGGACCTCATAGGTCTTCTAGAGTACAGTCTGCACCAGAGTGGTATGGTAATCCTGTTCTGGAAGTCATGTTACTAGACCATGATGAACCTACGAACTATGAGGAAGTGATGATGAGCCCAGATTCCGTGAAATGGCTTGAGGCCATGAAATCTGAGATGGGATCCATGTATGAGAACGAAGTATGGACTTTGGTGGACTTGCCCGATGATCGGCAAGCCATAGAAAATAAATGTATATTCAACAAGAAGACTGACGCCAACGATAATGTTACTGTCTACAAAGCTCGACTTGTTGCAAAAGGTTTTTGGCAAGTTCAAGGAGTTGACTACGATGAGACTTTCTCACCCGTAGCGATGCTTAAGTCTGTCCAAATCATGTTAGCAATTGCCGCATTTTATGATTATGAAATTTGGCAGATGGATGTCAAAATTGCATTCCTTAATGGATTTCTTGAAGAAGAGTTGTATATGATGCAACCAGAAGGTTTTGTCGATCCAAAGGGTGCTAACAAAGTGTGCAAGCTCCAGCAATCCATTTATGGACTGGTGCAAGCCTCTTGGAGTTGGAATAAACACTTTGATAGTGTGATCAAAGCATATGGTTTTATAAAGACTTTTGGAGAAGCCTATATTTACAAGAAAGTGAGTGGGAGCTCTGTAGCATTTATAATATTATATGTGGATGACATATTGTTGATTGGAAATGATATAGAATTTCTGGATAGAATAAAAGGATACTTGAATAAGAGTTTTTCAATGAAAGACCTCGGTGAAGCTGCTTACATATTGGGCATCAAGATCTATAGAGATAGATCAAGATGCTTATTGGACTTTCACAAAGCACATACCTTGATAAATTTTTGAAGAAGTTCAAAATGGATCAGTCAAAGAAAGGGTTCTTGCCTGTGTTACAAGGTGTGAAGTTGAGTTAGACTCAATTCCCGACCACTGCAGAAGATAGAGAGAAAATGAAACTCATTCCCTATGCTTCAGCCATAGGTTCTATCATGTATGCAATGTTGTGTACCAGACCTGTTGTGTGCCTTGCTATAAGTATAGCAGGGAGTACCAAAGTAATCCGGGAGTAGAGCACTGGTCAGCGGTCAAGAACATCCTGAAATACCTGAAAAGGACTAAGGATATGTTTCTTGTTTATGGAGGTGACAAAGAGCTTGTCGTAAATGGTTACGTCGATGCAAGCTTTGACACTGATCCGAACGACTCTAAGTCACAATCCAGATACGTATTTATATTGATGGTGGAGCTGTCAGTTGGTGCAGTTCCAAGCAGAGCGTCGTGGTGGGATCTACATGTGAAGCAGAGTACATAGCTGCTTTGGAAGCAACAAATGAAGGAGTCTGGATGAAGGAGTTCATATCCGATCTAGGTGTAATACCTAGTGCATCGGGTCCAATGAAAATCTTTTGTGACAATACTGGAGCAATTGCCTTGGTAAAAGAATCCAGATTTCACAAGAGAACCAAACACATCAAGAGACGCTTCAATTCCATCCGGCATCAAGTCACGGAGGGAGACATAGAGATTTGCAAAATACATACAGATCTGAATTTTGCAGACCCGTTGACTAAGCCTCTTTCATGAGCAAGACATGATCAGCACCAAGACTCCATGGGTGTTAGAAACATTACTTTGTAATCTAGATTATTGACTCTAGTGCAAGTGGGAGACTGAAGGAAATATGCCCTAGAGGCAATAATAAAGTTGTTATTTATATTTCCTTATATCATGATAAATGTTCATTATTCATGCTAGAATTGTATTAACCGGAAACTTAGTACATGTGTGAATACATAGACAAAACATAGTGTCCCTAGTATGCCTCTACTTGACTAGCTCGTTAATCAAAGATGGTTATGTTTCCTAACCATAGACATGTGTTGTCATTTGATGAACGGGATCACATCATCAGGAGAATGATGTGATGGACAAGACCCATCCGTTAGCTTAGCATTATGATCATTACAGTTTCATTGCTACTGCTTTCTTCATGACTTATACATGTTCCTCAGACTATGAGATTATGCAACTCCCGAATACCGGAGGAACACCTTGTGTGCTATCAAATGTCACAATGTAATTGGGTGATTATAAAGATGCTCTACAGGTGTCTCCAAAGATACTTGTTGGGTTGGCATAGATCAAGATTAGGTTTGTCACTCCATGTATCGGAGAGGTATCTCTGGGCCCTCTCGGTAATGCTCATCACTATAAGCCTTGCAAGCAATGTGACTGATGAGTTAGTTGCAAGATGAAGCATTATGGAACGAGTAAAGAGACTTGCCGGTAATGAGATTGAACTAGGTATGATGATACCGACGATCGAATCTCGGGCAAGTAACATACCGATGACAAAGGGAACAACGTATGTTGTTATGCGGTTTGACCGATAAAGATCTTCGTAGAATATGTAGGAGCCAATATGAGCATCCAGGTTCCGCTATTGGTTATTGATTGAAGATGTGTCTCAATCATGTCTACATAGTTCTCAAACTCGTAGGGTCCGCACGCTTAACATTCGATGATGATTTGTATTAAGAGTTATGTGTTTTTGATGACCGAAGTTTGTTCGGAGTCCCGGATGAGATCACGGACATGACGGGGAGTCTCAAAATGGTCGAGACATAAATATTGATATATTGGAAGGTTATGTTCGGACACCGGAAAGGTTCTGGAGTGATTCAGACATTTTTTTGGAGTACTAGGAGGTACCGGAACCCTCAGGGGGAAGAAATGAGCCTTAATTTGCTTTAGTGGAAAGGAGAGGAGGGCCGCAGGGTGGTCGCCCCCCTTGGCAGGTCCGAATTGGACTAGGGAGGGGGCGGCGCCCCCCCCCCCTCTTTCCTTCTCCCTCTCCTACTCTTTCCCTCTCTCCCCTCTTGGAAAAGGAAGGGGATTCCAACTAGGATTGGGAATCCTAGTTGGACTCCCACTATAGGTGCGCCCCTCCTAGGTCGTCGGCCTCCTCCCTCCCTCCTTTATATACGGGGGCAGGGGGCACCCCAAAGCATAACAGACAATCTCTTAGCTGCGTGCGGTGCCCCCCTCCATATTTAACACCTCGGTCATATTGTCATAGTTCTTAGGCGAAGCCCTGCACCGGTAACATCATCAACACCGTCGCCACGCCGTCGTGCTGACGGAACTCTCCCTCGACCCTCTACTGGATCAAGAGCTCGAGGGACGTCATCGTGCTGAACGTGTGCTGAACACAGAGGTGCCGTACGTTCGGTACTTGGATCGGTTGGACCGTGAAGACGTTCGACTATATCAACCGCGTTACTAAACGCTTCCGCTTTCGGTCTACGAGGCTACGTGGACACACTCTCCCATCTCGTTGCTATGCATCTCCTAGATAGATTTTGCTTGATCGTAGTAATTTTTCTGAATTACTACGTTCACCAACACTTGCTTCCAAGGCCCTGGATGTACTGCATGAAGGCGCGGCTTGTGAACTGGGTGTCGTTGTCGGTGGTTACTCTACTTGGTACTCCAAAATGACACACCAGTCCCTTGAAGAACTTGATAGGTAACTGCGTCGTCACCTTTCTCATTGGTTCCACTTCGGGCCACTTTGTAAACTTGTCCATTGCCACGTACAAGAATACAAAGCCCCCGATAGCACGGGAGAAGGGGCCCAAGATGTTGAGCCCCTAGACTGCAAAGGTCCAGGATAAAGGGATGGTCTGCAAGTCTTGAGCTGGTTGATGGATATTCTTGGAATGGAACTGCCATGCTTCACACTTGGTGACGAGCTCACTAGCATCCCGGAGGGTGGTGGGCCAGTAGAATCCTTGCTGGAAAGCTTTCCCCATAAGTGCTCTTGATCCCAGATGTGAGCCACACACGCCTCCATGTATCTCTGCCAACAGCACTAGTCCATTCTCTTGACTGATACACTTTAGCTTCACGCTGTTGGGCCTCTTTCTGTACAGAATGTTGTCCACAAACTGATACATACTTGATTGCCAGGCCACTTTCTCACATTCCTCTGGATCGTCAGGAAGTTCTCCAGCTTGCAAGAATTGTACTATGCGTTGTGCCCATGTCGGAGCCTAAGGCTCGACGACAAGGACTAAAGGCATTTCTTCAGTTGTGGGAGCACTTTCTTCAACAGCAAGAATTTGGAATTCTGCTTGAGAGCATGGCTCACCAGTTAGCATAGGATTTGCCCCGACAACCTTCTCACCAGCGGCTCCAGGTAGGTCTGCCAAAAAATGTTTGCGTGTGTTGAGTTTTCTTCTTTTTCTGGACAAGGCTGATGGAGAAATTGTCGGTTGGGTGAGGTGCAGCACAAAAGTACCTGGTTCCACAGGAAGCTTCTGTGCAGCACACTTCAACAAGTGATCAGCAATGTTGTTTTCTGCACGAGGTACATGCTCTGTTTGCAACCCATTGATGTGTTCCTCCACCTTCCTCACCTCTTCCACGTAAGCTTCCATCAGCGGGCTCTGATAATCCTTGTTCATCTACTTCACAACGAGCTAGGAGTCGCCGCGTATGATCAACTTCTTGATTCCCAATTCGACAGCAACATGGAGCCCGACAAGGAGCCCTTCATATTATGTTGTGTTGTTGGTGGCATCTTCCGTGGGGAAATGCATTTGGACGACGCACTTGAGGTGTTCTCCGGTGGGCAGAATGAGTAATACTCCCGCGCCAGCACCTTGGAGCGAAAAAGCTCCATCAAAGTACATGACCGATTCCTTAGGGGCCTCCTTGCTGGGGAGGGCAGTTTCCACAATCTCTTCATCAGGTGTTGGCGTCCACTCCGCTATGAATTCTGCCAATGCTCTACTTTGGATAGTTGTTGTGCTCTCAAATTTCAAGGCAAAACTTGATAGCTCCAGAGCCCACTCTACTCTCCTGCCGGTAGCTTTGGGGTTCCTCAAGATTCGCTGTAGTGGGAGGCGAGTCACAATAGTGATCTCGTGGGCTTGAAAGTAATGGCGCAGTTTCCTCGAGGCCATGAGGAGGCCGAAGATCAATTTTTGGGCGCCAGAGTACCTTGACCTAGCCCCCTGCAAAAGGGAGCTAACAAAGGAAACTGGTCGATGCACCATCTTCATTCTTGCCACCCCTTCCCGCTTATCAGTGCAGATCTGTGGTTTCCCTTCGATGCCACCAGTAGGCCATGTCGGTGACAAAGCTGGTTCAACACTGGGCTGTTCCGTCGCAGAAGCTTCTCCACTATCGACTTCCCTCTGTGCCACCAAGGCAACACTGACCACTTGATTTGTTGCCGCTAGATACATCATCAATGACTCTTGTGGTTTGGGTGCGACCAGCATTGGAGCAGAGGAGAGGTAAGCTTTCAAATCCTTCAGCGCAACCTCGACCTCTGGAGTCCATTTCATTGGGCCGGCTTTCTTCAAAATTTTGAAGAACGGCAGGGTGTGCTCAGCGGATTTAGAAATGAACCTGCTCAATGTAACCACACAGCCAGTCAGATGTCTCACATCCTTGATGGTCTTCGGGGCTTAAATTCGTTCTATCGCCTTCATCTTGTCAGGGTTAGCTTCTATCCCTCGTTGAGACACAAACAACCCAAGGAGCTTGCTGGATGGAACACCAAACACACATTTCTCTGGGTTAAGCTTTGATAACCCGCAAGTATACGGGATAGTTGTAGCCTCTTTCGATAAGTAAGAGTGTCGAACCCAACGAGGAGCTAAAGGTAGAACAAATACTCTCTCAAGTCCTATCGGCCACTGATACGACTCTACACACGCTTGACGTTCGCTTTACCTCGAACAAGTATGAAACTAGAAGTACTTTGTAGGTGTGATAGGATAGGTTTGCAAGATAATAAAGAACACGTAAATAAAAAGTAGGGGCTGTTTAGATAAAGATGCAATAAAGTAAATAAAGCGAGTGTGGAAAAGTGGTGGTAGGAGTTGTGAAAGTGTCCCTAAGCAATTGACTACTTTACTAGACCGATAGCAAGTTTTATGTGGGAGAGGCCACTGCTAGCATGTCATCCCTGACTTGGAATTCTATGCACTTATGATTGGAACTATTAGCAAGCAACCACAACTACTAACTTTCATTAAGGTAAAACCCAACCATAGCATTAAGATATATTGGTCCCCCTTCAATCCCGTATGCATCAATTTCTATGCTAGGTGGAAGCTTCTGTCACTCTAGCCCTCCAATACATAGTCCTATCAACATACAACTAACCCTATGGTGTGATCCACGTGCGCGCTCATATGATGGGCACCATAGGACAGCAACATAACCACAAGCAAATTAAATCAATCATAGCAATTCATCAACCACCAATAGGACAACGAAAATCTACTCAGACATCATAGGATGGCAACACATCATTGGGAAATAATATGAAGCATAAAGCACCATGTTCAAGTAGAGGTTACAGCGGGTTGCGGGAGAGTGGACCGCTGGATATAGATGGGGGAAGGTGATGGAGATATTGGTGAAGATGACGACGGTGTTGGTGAAGATCGCGGTGATGATGATGGCCCCCGGAGGCGTTCCGGTGCCACCGGAAGCAAGGGGGAGAGAGCCCCCCTTCTTCTTCTTCTTCCTTGACCTTCTCCCTAGATGGGAGAAGGGTTTCCCCTTTGGTCCTTGGCTCCCATGGCGTGGGAGGGGCGAGAGCCCCTCCGAGATTGGATCTATCTCTCTGTTTCTGCGTCCTCTAATCCTTCCCCTTCACTGTTTCCTTTATATCTGGAGATCCGTAACTCCGATTGGGGTGAATCTTTCTCCCATATTTTTCTCATAAAATTAGCTTTCTTGCGAGAAAAGAAGAGCGTCAACCGCCTTATGGGTGGCCCACGAGAGCCCAGGGCGCGCCCAAGGGGGGGGCGCCCCCTGTCTCATGACCACCTCGAACACTGTTTCGCGTTGATTCTTCCTCCGGAAAATCCCAAATATTCCAAAATAATTCTCCATCTGTTTTTATCTCGTTTGGATTCCGTTTGATATTGGTTTTCTACGAAACATAAAACATGCAACAGACATGAACTGGCACTGGGCCCTGGATCAATATGTTAGTCCCAAAAATAATATAAAAAATTGCCAAAAGTGTATGGAAGTTGAAGAATATTGGCATGGAACAATCAAAAATTATAGATACGACGGAGACGTATCAGCATCCCCAAGCTTAATTCCTGCTCGTCCTCGAGTAGGTAAATGATAAAAAAAATTGATGTGGAATGCTACCTAGCATAATCTTGATCAAATGTCTAATCATGGCATGAATATTAAGATACGAGTGATTCAAGGCAATAGTCTATCATTTGACATAAAAACAATAATACTTTAAGCATACCAACCAAGCAATTATGTCTTATCGGAATAACATAGCCAAAGAAAGCTCATCCCTACAAAATCATATAGTCTGGCTATGCTCCATCTTCGTCACACAAAATGCTCCCATCATGCACAACCCCGATGACGAGTCGAGCAATTGGTTCATACTTTTTAACGCGCTTCAGCTTTTTCAACTCTTACACAATACATGAGCACAAGCCATGGACATAGCACTATGGTGGTATATGGTGGTGGTTTTGAGGACAAAAAGGGAGAAGATAGTCTCACATCAACTAGGCGTATCAACGGGCTATGGAGATTCCCATCAATAGATATCAATGTGAGTGAGTAGGGATTGTCATGCAACGGATGCACTAAGAGCTATAAGTGTATGAAAGCTTAAACTGGAAACTAAGTGGGTGTGCATCCAACTTGCTTGCTCATGAAGACCTCGGGCGTTTGAGGAAGCCCATCATCGGAATATACAAGCCAAGTTCTATAATGAAAATTCCCACTAGTATATGAAAGTGAAAGCATAGGAGACTCTCTCTATGAAGAACATGGTGCTACTTTGAAGCACACGTGTGGTAAAAGGATAGTAACATTTCCCCTTCTCTCTTTTTCTCTATTTTTTTCTTTTTTCTTCTTTTTTTATATTTTTTCTTTCTTTTTGGTGGGCTTCTTTGGCCTCCTTTTTTATTTGGGCTTCTTTGGCCTCTTTTATTTTTCATAAAGTCCGGAGTCTCATCCCGACTTGTGGGGGAATCATAGTCTCCTTCATCCTTTCCTCACTAGGGCAATGCTCTAACAATGATGATCATCACACTTTTACTTACTTACAACTCAATATTACAACTCTCGAACAAAGATATGACTCTATATGAATGCTTCCGGCGGTGTACCAGGATGTGCAATGATCTAGCATAGCAATGACATCAAAAAAAGGACAAGCCATGAAAACATCATGCTAGCTATCTTACGATCATGCAAAGCAATATGACAATGAATGCTCAAGTCATATATATGATGATGATGGAAGTTGCATGGTAATATATCTCGGAATGGCTATGGAAATGCCATAATAGGTAGGTATGGTGTCTGTTTTGAGGAAGGTAAATAATGGGTTCATGATACCGGCGAAAGTTGCGCGGCAGAATAGAGGCTAGCAAAGTGGAAGGGTGAGTGTGCGTATATCCATTGACTCACATTAGTCATAAAGAACTCATATACTTATTGCAAAAGTCTACTTAGCCCTCGAAGCAAAGTACTACTACGCATGCCCCTAGGGGGATAGATTGGTAGGAAAAGACCATCGCTCGTCCCCGACTGCCACTCATAAGGAAAGCAATCAAAGAGCACCTCATGCTCCAACTTCGTTACATAACGGTTCACCATACGTGCATGCTACGGGACTTGCAAACCTCAACACAAGTATTTCTCAATTTCACAATTACTCAACTAGCACGACTCTAATATCACCACCTTTATATCGCAAAACTATTGCAAGGAATCAAACACATCATATTCAGTGATCTACAAGTTTATGTAGGATTTTATGACTAACCATGTGAATGACCAATTCCTGTCATCTCTCTAAATAGATATAAGTGAAGCAAGAGAGTTTAATTCTTTCTACAAAAGATATGCCCACGCTCTAACAAATATAAGTGAAGCAAAAGAGCATTCTACAAATGGCGGTTTTCTATATGAAGAGAAACAGGCAATCCAAACTTCAAATGATAGAAGTGAAGCACATGAAGCATTCTATAAAGCCACACTCAAAAGATTTAAGTGAAGTGAAATGAGCATTCTATAAATCAACCAAAGATTATCTCATACCATCATGGTGCATAAAAGAAAAATGAAAACTAAATGCAGAAGACACTCCAAGACTTGCACATAATGCATGAATGAAACGAATTCGAAAACATACCGATACTTGTTGAAGAAAGAGGGGATGCCTTCCGGGGCATCCCCAAGCTTAGACGCTTGAGTCTCCTTGAATATTTACTTGGGGTGCCTCGGGCATCCCCAAGCTTGAGCTCTTGCCTCTCTTCCTTTTCCTCATATCGAGACATCCTCGATTAGACACTACATCCACACAAAACTTCAACAGAAAACTCGGTAAGATCCGTTAGTATAATAAAGCAAATCACCACTCTAAGTACTGTTGCAAACCAATTCATATTTTGTTTTTGCATTGTGTCTACTGTAATATAACTTTTCCATGGCTTAATCCACTGATATAAATTGATAGATTCATCAAAACAAGCAAACTATGCATCAAAAACAGAACAGTCTGTAGCAATCTGAACATCCACCATACTTCTGGTACCCCAAAAATTCTACCAAAATTAGGAAAAATAAAAAAGTTGTATAGAAAGACAGTGCAAAAGGAATCAGAACTAATTGACATTCCAGTTAAAAATGTAAAATCGCGCACTACAGCCAAAGTTTCTGTCCTGCACCGTACAAACCAACAAGCATTGTAAACATCCTAAAGGCAAACCTTGGCACATTATTTTTATAATACAATGGAATTGTACAAGGGGATAATTATTTTTGTTGAAAAGTTTCTGTAATCAAGATTCACAAAGTTTCCGTGAGCATGAACAAAGTTCAAGGCTAGCTCCCACTTCAACAATGCTTGTCTCTCTCACTTTCACTTTCCTTTTTGAAAAGTTTTTAGGTTCCCCTCTTTATTTTTGTGTTTTTAAACTATATAAAAGCACTCAACAGAAATAAATGACTCTCTAAAACTTCCGGGTTGTCTCCCTGGCAGCGCTTTCTTTAAAGCCATTAAGCTAGGCATTTAGTGCTCAAGTAATGAATCCACCCGGATCCCAAGGTATATCAAAGCCAATTTTAATTAACAATGACTTGTAATTTAGTAGTGAGCACAAAGTAAGATATATCATGCAACAACGAAGTCTAACTCTCTTCCTATGCATCGGCATGTCATAAAAGAACAATTCATGCACACCAAGTAAAGGCCAATGCATAGTATAAGTAGTTTCTTGCAATTCTATCGTGTTGGAAACATAAAGAGGCGGAGATGTAGTTCCTCTCTCATAATAATTGCAAGCAGGAGCAGCAAGCACATGCATATTATATCTATCAAAATCATCATGTGCAATGGTAAAAGGCAACCCATCAATATAATCCTTAATAAGCACAAACTTCTCCGATAAAGTGTAGTAGGGAGAATTCAAAAAGATAATAGGACTATCATGCGTGGGTGCAATAGCAACAATTTCATGTTTAACATAAGGAACTATAGCAAGTTCATCTCCATAAGCATAATTCATATTGGCATCTTGGCCACAAGCATAGCAAGCATCATCAAAAAGGGATATTTCAAACAAATTCAAGGGATCATAGCAATCATCATAGCAATCATCCTTCGGTAAGCACGAAGGGGAATTAAACAATGTATGAGTTGAAGAGTTACTCTCATTAGAAGGTGGGCACGGGTAGCTAATCCACTCTTCCTCCTTTTGTTCTTCGCTCTCCTCATCATCTTTTTCATCCAATGAGCTCACAGTTTCATCAATTTCTTCTTCCATAGCTTCCTGCAAAATATTAGTCTCTTCTTGGACAGCGGAGACTTTCTTCATAAAAGCATTAATATAGTAATTGTATTCATAATTTTCATAGCAATATCTAAGTATAGCAAGATTTTCAGGCCTATAACCATCATCATCAAAAGCTTCATACTTTTCAAACAAAGCTTCAATTTCATAAGCAGCCTTAAAAGCAACAAATTCTTCTATTTGTTCCACATCATAGTAATCATATATACCATTAGCATAAGAAGCTAAGGTTTCATTATCATTAAATTTGCATGAAAAGGGAACGTGTGGAGCCTTCATCCTAGAGCAACAAGTAATATCATATCTCAAGCAGAGATTCCAGGCATACCAACGCAACATAATAAATTGATCCCGTAATAGTTTCCCTTTTTGTGTCGAGCGATAATCCCTAAAGTATTCACGTTGAACCAACATGTCTCCCATTATAAAGTTGAATGGGGTTTTCTCAGGATTATCAAAGTAGTACATAATATCTTTCACGTAATGAGAATCGGGGGTTTCAGGAGTTACCCCATCTACATGAGTAGCAAGTACATCTATTTTTTTGGTATTTTGCGTTCCATATCCATAACTAAAGATAGAGAACAACTTAGAACAACAAATAAAAATTACTTAGTGATAAAGCAAACAAGCACACACGAGAATATTCACCCCACGCTATGACTCCCCGACAACGGCGCCAGAAAAAGGTCTTGATAACCCGCAAGTATACGGGATAGTTGTAGCCTCTTTTGATAAGTAAGAGTGTCGAACCCAACGAGGAGCTAAAGGTAGAACAAATACTCTCTCAAGTCCTATCGGCCACTGATACGACTCTACGCACGCTTGACATTCGCTTTACCTAGAACAAGTATGAAACTAGAAGTACTTTGTAGGTGTGATAGGATAGGTTTGCAAGATAATAAAGAACACGTAAATAAAAAGTAGGGGCTGTTTAGATAAAGATGCAATAAAGTAAATAAAGCGAGTGTGGAAAAGTGGTGGTAGGAGTTGTGAATTGTCCCTAAGCAATTGACTACTTTACTAGACCGATAGCAAGTTTTATGTGGGAGAGGCCACTGCTAGCATGTCATCCCTGACTTGGAATTCTATGCACTTATGATTGGAACTATTAGCAAGCATCCGCAACTACTAACGTTCATTAAGGTAAAACCCAACCATAGCATTAAGATATATTGGTCCCCCTTCAATCCCGTATGCATCAATTTCTATGCTAGGTTGAAGCTTCTGTCACTCTAGCCCTCCAATACATAGTCCTATCAACATACAACTAACCCTATGGTGTGATCCACGCGCGCGCTCATATGATGGGCACCATAGGACAACAACATAACCACAAGCAAATTAAATCAATCATAGCAATTCATCAACCACCAATAGGACAACGAAAATCTACTCAGACATCATAGGATGGCAACACATCATTGGAAATAATATGAAGCATAAAGCACCATGTTCAAGTAGAGGGTACAGCGGGTTGCGGGAGAGTGGACCGCTGATATAGAGGGGGAAGGTGATGGAGATGTTGGTGAAGATGACGGCGGTGTTGGTGAAGATCGCGGTGATGATGATGGCCCCCGGCGGCGTTCCGGCGCCACCGGAAGCAAGGGGGAGAGAGCCCCCTTCTTCTTCTTCTTCCTTGACCTTCTCCCTAGATGGGAGAAGGGTTTCCCTCTGGTCCTTGGCTCCCATGGCTTGGGAGGGGCGAGAGCCCCTCCGAGATTGGATCTATCTCTCTGTTTCTGCGTCCTCTAATCCTTCCCCTTCACCGTTTCCTTTATATCTGGAGATCCGTAACTCCGATTGGGGTGAATCTTTCGCCCAGATTTTTCTCATAAAATTAGCTTTCATGCGGCAAAAGAAGAGCGTCAACTGCCTTACGGGTGGCCCACGAGAGCCCAGGGCACGCCCAGGGGGGCGTGCCCCCCTGTCTTGTGACCACCTCGGACACTGTTTCACGTTGATTCTTTCTCCGGAAAATCCCAAATATTCCAAAATAATTCTCCATCTGTTTTTATCCCGTTTGGATTCATTTGATATTGGTTTTCTGCAAAACATAAAACATGCAACAGACAGGAACTGGCACTCGGCACTGGATCAATATGTTAGTCCCAAAAATAATATAAAAAGTTGCCAAAAGTGTATGAAAGTTGAAGAATATTGGCATGAAACAATCAAAAATTATAGATACGGCAGAGACGTATTAAGCTTCAAGTCGATCTTCCACAAATTTGCAAAGGTTTCTTCTAAATCCTCAATGAGTGAAGATTTGTCCTTGGTTTTGACCACTATATCATCCATGCATGCTTCAATGTTCCTGTGCAGATGTGGTTTGAAACCAGTTTGCACGATCCTTGCGAATGTAGAACCAGCACTTTTCAGCCCAAAAGGCATACGCACAAAGAAGTACGTGCCACATGGGGTGATAAAGGTGGTCTTTTCCTCGTCTTCCTTGGTCACAAAGATCTGGTGGTACCCAGAGTATGCATCCAGGAAGAAAAGCAAGTCACATCCAGAGGTGGAATCAACAATGTGATGAATGTGCATCAAGGGAAAGGGATCCTTTAGACAGGTTTTGCTCAAGTCGGTGAAGTCAATACAAAGTCTCCACTTCCCATTAGCCTTGCGCACCACTACCGGATTTGCTAACCATGTTGGATCTAGTACCCCTCGGACCAAACCTGCTGCTTACAACTTCTTAACTTCCTCAGCAATGAACTGTTGCCGCTCCAAGGCCTGCTTCCTTACTTTTTGCTTGACAGGGCGAGCGTGAGGACAGACAACAAGGTGGTGCTCGATTACCTCCCTGGGAACATCGGGGATGTCAGATGGTTTCCAGGCAAACACATCAACATTCGCCTGCATGAAGGCAACGAGCACGTTTTCCTATTTGTTGTCAAGGGTAGCACTAATGGTGAAAGTAACATCAGTGCCATCCTGTCGCGCCAGAACTTTCTTGGTTGCAGGGGGGCAACCTTTGATCTTTTACTAGTCGAACTCTCCGGCAAGTCGCTCTCGGGCATAGCATACTCCAGAGAGGCGCACTTCCTGAAGTCCTTATCAGCATCCTCGCCGGCTTCCTTGACTTCCTTCTCTTTCTTGGCAGGAGCTGAGGTCCCGACGGCCTCCGCTGTGACCGCGTCCCTATACGTATTATCCACACAGACGACTACATCTCGCCGATCTGATGGGATGGTAATGACTCCCATAGGACCAAACATCTTCAAAGTGTTGTAGGCATAGTGGGACGCCGCCATGAACCTGGCCAAAACTGGTCAACCAAGAATCCCGTTAAATGGCAGGGGTAATTCAACAACATCAAACACAATCTTCTCAGTCCTGAAGTTTATTTCCCCACCAAATGTTACCAGGAAGGTAATCTTTCCATTTGGCTGGCTCCTTCCTTGGTTGATTCCTTGGAAAGTGCCAGTCTTCTTCAGGTCTTCATCTAAAATCTGGAGTTTCTTCAGCACATCAGGAGAAATCAAATTCAAGCCCGCCCCCTGGTCAACCAACATCTTGGTGACCTTGAGGTTGCAGATTGTTGGTGAAACCAGCAATGACAAACATCCCACTGCAGTAGTGCGGTCTTGATGATCCTCAATGTCAAAGATGATGGGCGTGCGGGACCACTTGAGAGGTTCTCGAGTGCTTGCTACTAGTTCTGCAACATTAACCTGACACGCCAACTGCTTGAGTTGGCAGTGAGAGGAGTGCAAAGACGCACCTCTATCAATGCACATGGCCTCAGTAGCTTTCTGAAACTCCTGTTCACTGGTTTCATCATCCTCTTCTTTGTTGTCATCCTTGTTTTCTTTCTTCTCATGGCCCTTGGTGGGTTTGTCCTTCTGCTGGTCAGGCTTGCCACTGTGTCCATTACGACCACTGCGGCTTTTCCCGCCAGCACCATTCCGACTTCTCTCCTTGTCGCGCCTTTCATACTCAACTTTCTGCTTCTGAACCAACTGCTCGACTTGCTAGCAATCTCGAAGGTCATGACCCTTGGTCCTGTGGATCTTGCAGTATGGCCCGTCAGACTTGACGATTTTCTCAGCAGCCGCTGCCGCCCGACAATCAGCGCATGTAGGAGCTTCCTTGTCGGGCATCTCAGTTTTTGCTTTCTTCTCGGTGCTAAGATTATCGGCCCTCTCAACGGCTATCACAGCTTTCTCCTTTCGCTTCTTGTTGTGCTTCTTGTTCTTCTTCCTGGGGATGGCAGGGTCATCATCGTCCTTCGAATCGACTTCGATGCCCTTGGAAGTCTTCTCCCTTCTTTAGTACGAGCACACTTATCCGCCAGAGTGTAGAGCTCGCTGACGGTCTTGGATAACTAAACATTCATCTTGGCCCGCATTCTGTGGTTGCGTACATTCGTATGAAATGCGACAATCACAGCTACCTCGTGTACCTTTGGAATGTTGTGTTGTACTTGGCTGAACCTTCGCAAGTATTTGCGCAAACTCTCTCCCTCCTTCTGCAGAAGGGTTTCCATGTCGCTAGGCCATCCTGGTTCTTGGTGTACGCCTGTAAAGGCACCCACGAACTCGTTGCACAAATCTTCCCAAGAGGAGATGGAATCCTCCGGCAAGTGCATTAGCCAGGACCCCACGTTCAGCTTGGGAGCCGACGGGAAGTAGTTGGCAAGCACTTCACATCCCTTCCCCCGACGGCTTGAATGGCAATCATGTAGATGCCCAAAAGCTCTATCGGGTTCAGCTTCCCATCATACTTCTCCGGCAAGTCAGGCTTGAAGGTGCGAGAGGATGGCCATTGGACTTGCTGTAGCTCGCGAGTGAAGGCCGTGCAGCCTACCTCGTAAGGCCACTAGCACTGGGAGCGTGCTCATCGATATCAACACCATTACGCATGTCTGACTAACGGCGTGTCTCGCGACGCCACTCAATGGTGACGTGGGCGTCCTCCTTTCTCCTTTCTCTCAACACTTGATGTTGATCTTGCTGGAGTCATGGATTAGATGAAGCCATTGATGCCTCATCATGATCATCAATACCTTGGGGTTGCCGAGCTCATTGTGGACGCCCCTGAGCAGGCTGCCGCGGAGGGGACTGCACGTGGGTCGCGGTCCTCCCATATTGGTCACCAGCACGGGCCGCTAGCGCCACTTGTTGGTGCCGTGATGGCTCTGTGCATGGCGTCTTATTGATCTCAGCAAATCCAAGAAGGCTTTGGATGGTAGCCCTCCACTCGTCCATCCTATCTGGTGCTGGAGGAAAATCCAGCAACATCTAAGCTCTCACCACCGCTTCGTCCGCCATCTCCGACATGGCGTGGGAGGTAGAGTGTGACACAGATCGGCTTCTGGTCGAGCCAGAAGGAGCATCGTCGGGCTCTCGCCGCCTCAGGCCTGCTGCCAGAGGGACTTGGAGTGACCGAAGCTGTTCTTGGTCAGCTAGGCTCTTCCCGTGCGGATGTGGTCGTTATGGGTCGACGGCGCCGCTCGGAGTGTTGTTGCGTTCGCCTGATGTGGGACGAGGAGCACGTCCCGTCTCCGCCCCTCCAGGCGACACGGCCGGTGGGTCTTGGCTCGCGCCAGAGCGGGTGTCGATGTCGCATTGATTGAGTACGTCGGTAGGGTGAGCGGGAGGAAGTTGTGCATCCGCGTGACTCGCACCGGTGGAAGTACAATTCACGGCATGTTGAGGAGGCCGGGCCGCGCTCGCGGCCCCGTTCCCGATCCAGCCACGACGAGGTCATTAGAAGCACTCCCGCTCGCTGGCTTTGACTGCCGCAGCTGCGGCACCCGCAGTCACGTGTGACGAAGCCTTCGAGGTGGAAGGATGCGCCCCTACTCCACTTATCTTCTTGGGAGCCATGAATGATGGAGATTGATGAAGATCGATGCACTGGCTACTCCTTCAGGTTCACACAAGCGATGCCCCTCCCTGGCACGCCAAAGATGTCGGCATGGAAGCATAGATGCAGGCAGGAGTCGGTCTACTTGTCACGGACGTGATGCCTATATACATGATCATGCCTAGATAATCTCATAATTATTTGCTTTTCTATCAATTGCTCGACAGTAATTTGTTCACCCACCGTAATACTTATGCTATCTTGAGAGAAGCCACTAGTGAAACGTATGGCCCCCGGGTCTATCTTTTATCATATAAGCTTTCAATCTACTTTTATTTGCATCTTTACTTTTCCTATCTATATTATAAAATACCAAAAATATATTTATCTTATCATACTATCTCTATCAGATCTCACTTTTGCAAGTGGCCGTGAAGGGATTGACAACCCCTTTATTGCATTGGTTGCGAGTTCTTGTTTGTTTGTGTAGGTGCGTGGGACTTCTGAGGAGCCTCCTACTAGATTGATACCTTGGTTCTAAAAAACTGAGGGAAATACTTACGCTACTATTGCCGCATCACCCTTTCCTCTTCAAGGAAAACCAACGCAAGCTCAAGACATAGCAAGAAGGATTTCTCGCGCCGTTGTCGGGGAGGTCTTCGCTCAAGTCAAGACATACCAAGTACCCATCACAAACTTATCTCCCTCGCATTACATTATTTGCCATTTGCCCCTCATTTTCCTCTCCCCCACTTCATCCTTGCCGTTTTATTCGCCCTTCTTCTATTCGTCTTTTCATTTGCTTTGATGTCTTACTTGGCTCGTTTGGTCGTTTAGTTGGAATAGTTGTTTTTTTATTGATAAACAAAGAAGCTAAGATCTATGGATCCTCATCCGCTTGCTAATCTTTTTAAGAGATCCAATTATGATGAACCAATTGCTAGTGAGTTTTGTGCACTAGATTATCTTTATGAAGCTTTGCTTGAAATTCGTGAATCTGAAAATTATGATGAAGAAATTTATGAATAGATTCATGATAACTCTTTGAATAAAAAGCATGATTGCAATGATGTTACTATAAATTCTCTTGATGTCAATTGTGCTAATAATATGCAAAACCCTAAGCTTGGGGATGCTAGTTTTGCTATGTCTACTACTTGTTGCAGTGATCATGATTGGGGTGATTCTTCTTTTGATCTTGAAAATTTATTTAACCCCCATGATGAATATGAGATTGATAATAGTGTTTGCAATATTATTGAAAGTGGGTTTGGAAGAGTGTCAACTTTAGATCCCACATATTTGGATTTTGATCAATCTTATGAAATTTTAGATAAAAGTGGGCTTGGAGAGGTCATGACTTTAGTTAATGTTAATCCCACTATTTTGGAAGAGTATCAACTTCGCATGCATGTGGATCGTGTTGAAAATATTTTATGTGACAGATATTTTGTTGAATTTGCTTATGATCCTACATGTAATTATTATGAGAGAGGAAAATATGGTTGTAAAAATTTTCATGTTACTAAATTACCTCTCTTCATGTTGACATTGCTATCATCTCTTTGTTCTTCCTTGCATATGCTAGTTTTTGCTTGCCTTGATAATTTGTTTGCTTACAAGATGCCTATGCATATGAAGTATGTTAGACTTAAGTGTGTTTGTCACATGTTTTATGATGCTCTCTTTGTGCTTCAATTCTTGTCTTTCATGTGAGCATCTTTGAAATCTCAATGCCTAGCTAAAAAGGCTTTAAAGAAAAGCGCTTGTTGGGAGACAACCCAATATTTTTCCTTGCTGTTATTTAATAAATTTTGCATCTACCTTCTGTTTAGATGTGTTTTTATGTTTTAATTAGTGTTTGTGCCAAGTAGAACCTATAGGATAACCTATGGTGATAGTTAATTTGATTCTGCTAAAAAACAGAAACTTTGCGTGCACAAAAATAATTTTAGTAATTCACAGAAACATGCTTTTGCATTGATTCTTTTTGTTGTAGATCAATAGACAAATTTCCCAGGACTTCCTATTTTGGTAGGATTTTTAGAGTTCAGAAGTATTCGAGATTGCTATCATCTCTTTGTTCTTCCTTGCATATGCTAGTTTTTGCTTGCCTTGATAATTTGTTTGCTTATAAGATGCCTATGCATATGAAGTATGTTAGACTTAAGTGTGTTTGTCACATATTTTATGATGCTCTCTTTGTGCTTCAATTCTTGTCTTTCATGTGAGCATCTTTGAAATCTCAATGCCTAGCTAAAAAGGCTTTAAAGAAAAGCGCTTGTTGGGAGACAACCCAATATTTTTCCTTGCTGTTATTTAATAAATTTTGCATCTACCTTCTGTTTAGATGTGTTTTTATGTTTTAGTTAGTGTTTGTGCCAAGTAGAACCTATAGGATAACCTATGGTGATAGTTAATTTGATTCTGCTGAAAAACAGAAACTTTGCGCGCACAAAAATAATTTTAATAATTCACAGAAACGTGCTTTTGCATTGATTCTTTTTGCTGTAGATCAATAGACAAATTTCCCAGGACTTCCTATTTTGGTAGGATTTTTAGAGTTCAGAAGTATTCGAGAGTTACAGATTGCTACAGACTGTTCTGTTTTTGACAGATTCTGTCCTTCGTGTATTGTTTGCTTATTCTGATGCATCTATGGCTAGTATGTAAGGGTATGAACCATAGAGAACTTGGAATACAGTAGGTTTAACACCAATATAAATAAATAATGAGTTCATTACAGTACCTTATGTGGTGGTTTTGCTTTCTTTCATTAACGGAGCTTATGAGATTTCCTGTTGAGTTTTGTGTTGTGAAGTTTTCAAGTTTTGGGTAAAGATTTGATGGACTATAGAATAAGGAGTGACAAGAGCCTAAGCTTGGGGATGCCAATGGAACCCCAAGATATTCAAGAATAGCTAAAAGCCTAAGCTTGGGGATGCCCCAGAAGGCATCCCCTCTTTCGTCTTTGTTTATCGGTAACTTTACTTGGAGCCGTATTTTTATTCGCCACATGATATGTGTTTTGCTTGGAGCGTCTTGTATGATATTGGTATTTGATTTTTAGTTTACCACAATCATCCTTTCTGTACACACCTTTTGGGAGAAACCCACTTGATTGGAATTTATTAGAATACTCTATGTGCTTCACTTATATCTTTTGAGCTAGATAGTTTTTGCTCTAGTGCTTCACTTATATATTTTAGAGCATGACGATGACTTAATTTTGAAGAAATTGTTAATCTCTCATGCTTCATTTATATCATTTTGAGAGTCTCTTAGAACAACATGGTATTTGCTATGGCTATAAAATTGGTCCTAGAATGACGAGCATCCAAGTTGGGTATAATAAAAACTATCATAGGAAGTGAATTGGATGCTATGATCAATTTGATGCTTGATAATTGTTTTGATATATGGAGGTAGTGATATTAGAGTCATGCTAGTTGGGTGATTATGAATTTAAAGAATGCTTGTGTTGAAGTTAGCAAGTCCCGTAGCATGCACGTATGGTGAAAGTTGTGTAACAAATTTGAAACATGAGGTGTTCTTAGATTGTGCATCCTTATGAGTGGCGGTCGGGGACAAGCGATGGTCTTTTCCTACCAATCTATCCCCCTAGGAGCATGCACGTAGTGCTTGGTTTTTGATGACTTGTAGATTTTTGCAATAAGTATATGAGTTCTTTTTTGACAAGAGTTGAGTCCATGGATTATATGCACTCTCACCTTTCCATCATTGCTAGCCTCGTCGGTACCGTGCATTGCCCTTTCTCACCTTGAGAGTTAGTGCAAACTTCGCCGGTGCATCCAAACCCCGTGACATGATATGCTCTATCACACATAAACCTCCTTATATCTTCCTCAAAACAGCCATCATACCTACCTATTATGGCATTTCCATAGCCATTCCGAGATATATTGCCATGCAACTTTCCACCGTTCCGTTTATCATCATGACACGCATCATCATTGTCATATCGCCTTGCATGATCATGTAGTTGATATCGTATTTTTGGCAAAGCCACCATGCATAATTTTTCATACATGTCACTCTTGATTCATTGCCCATCCCGGTACGCCGTCGGAGGCATTCATATAGAGTCATATCTTGTTCTAGTTTTGGGTTGTAATTCATGAGTTGTAAATAAATAAAAGTGTGATGATCATTATTATTAGAGCATTGTCCCCGAAAAAAAGGCCAAAAAAAAGGAAGGCCAAAAAAAGAGAAAGGCCAAAAGAAAAAAAGAAAAAGAAAGAAAGGCCCAAAGAAAAAAAGAAAAAAAAGAAGAAAATAAAAATAAAAAGGGGACAATGTTACTATCCTTTTCCACACTTGTGCTTCAAAGTAGCACCATGTTCTTCATATAGAGAGTCTCTTATGTTATCACTTTCATATACTAGTGGGAATTTTTCATTATAGAACTTGGCTTATATATTCCTACGATGGGCTTCCTCAAAAGGCCCTAGGTCTTCGTGAGCAAGCAAGTTGGATGCACACCCACTGGTTTTTTTTGTTGAGCTTTCATACATTTATAGCTCTAGTGCATCCGTTGCATGGCAATCCCTACTCCTCATGTTGACATCAATTGATGGGCATCTCCATAGCCCGTTGATTATCCTCATCAATGTGAGACTTTCTCCTTTTTTTGTCTTCTCCACACAATCCCCATCATCATATTCTATTCCACCCATAGTGCTATATCCATGGCTCACGCTCATGTATTGCGTGAAAGTTGAAAAAGTTTGAAATTATTTAAGTACGAAACAATTGCTTGGCTTGTCATCAGGGGTGTATAAGATGGGAGCATTTTTCTGTGACGAAAATGAAGCATATCCTAACTATATGATTTTGTAGGGATGAACTTTCTTTAGCCATGTTATTTTGAGAAGACATGATTGTTGTGATTAGTATGCTTGAAGTATTACTATTTCTTATGTCAATATGAACTTTTATTCAGAATCATTTGGATCTGAACATTCATGCCACAATAAATAAAATTACATTGAGAATTATGCTAGGTAGCATCCACATCAAAAATTCTGTTTTTATCATTTACCTACTCGAGGACGAGCAGGAATTAAGCTTGGGGATGCTTGATACGTCTCCAACGTACCTATAATTTTTTATTGTTCCATGCTATTATATTACCCGTTTTGGATGTTTATGCGCTTTACTTTACACATTTATATCATTTTTGGGACTAACCTACTAACCGAAGGCCCAGCCCGTATTGCTGTTTTTTTGCCTATTTCAGTGTTTCGAAGAAAAGGAATATCAAACGGAGTCCAAACGGAATGAAACCTTCGGGAGCGTGATTTTTGGAACGAACGTGATCCAGAGGACTTGGAGTGGAAGTCAAGCAACAGCCGAGGCGGCCACGAGGGTGGAGGGCGCCCCCCCTACTGGGCGCGCCCCCTATCTCGTGGGCCCCTCGGGCATCCACCGACCTACTTCTTCCTCCTATATATACCCATGTACCCCGAAAACATCAGAAGCGACCACGAAAAACTATTTCCAACGTCGTAACCTTCTGTATCCACGAGATCCCATCTTGAAGCCTTCGACGGCGCTCCGCCGGAGGGAGAATCGATCACGGAGGGCCTCTACATCATCTCCAAGGCCTCTCCGATGAGTTGTAAGTAGTTTACCACAAACCTTCGGGTCCATAGTTATTAGTTAGATGGCTTCTTGTCTCTCTTTGAATCTCAATACCATGTTCTCCTCGATCTTCTTGGAGATCTATTCAGTGTAACTCTTTTTGCGGTGTGTTTGTTGAGATCCGATGAATTGTGGGTTTATGATCAAGTTTATCTATGAGAAATATTTGAATCTCCTTTGAATTCTTTTATGTGTGATTAAGTTATCTTTGCAAGTCTTTTCGAATTATCAATTTGGTTTGGCCTACTAGATTGATCTTTCTTGCAATGGGAGAAGTGCTTAGCTTTGGGTTCAATCTTGCGGTGTCCTTTCCCAGTGACAGCACGGGCAGCAAGGCACGTATTGTATTGTTGCCATCGAGGATAAAAAGATGGGGTTTATATTATATTGCATGAGTTTATCCCTTTACATCATGTCATCTTTCTTATTGCGTTACTCTGTTCTTTATGAACTTAATACTCTAGATGCATGCTGGATAGCGGTCGATGTGTGGAGTAATAGTAGTAGATGCAGGCAGGAGTCGGTCTACTTGTCACGGACGTGATGCCTATATACATGATCATGCCTAGGTAATCTCATAAATATTCGCTTTTCTATCAATTGCTCGACAGTAATTTGTTCACCCACCGTAATACTTATGCTATCTTGAGAGAAGCCACTAGTGAAACCTATGGCCCCCGGGTCTATCTTTTATCATATAAGCTTTCGATATACTTTTATTTGCATCTTTACTTTTCCTATCTATATTATAAAATACGAAAAATATATTTATCTTATCATACTATCTCTATCAGATCTCACTTTCGCAAGTGGCCATGAAGGGATTGACAACCCCTTTATTGCGTTGGTTGCGAGTTCTTGTTTGTTTGTGTAGGTGTGTGGGACTTCTGAGGAGCCTCCTGCTGGATTGATACCCTGGTTCTCAAAAACTGAGGGAAATACTTACGCTACTATTGCTGCATCACCCTTTCCTCTTCAAGGAAAAGCAACGCAAGCTCAAGACGTAGCAATCCATGCTGTAGGGTGTTGCCATATGTTCATGATTCACTTATAGTGGGTTGCTTGAGTGATAGAAGCATAAACCCGAGTAAGGGGGTTGTGGCATATGAGATAAAGGGGACTCGATGCTTTAATGCCATGGTTGGGTTTTACCTTAATGATATTTAGTAGTTGCGGATGCTTGCTAGAGTTCCAATCATAAGTGCATATGATCCAAGAAGAGAAAGTATGTTAGTTTATGCCTCTCCCTCAAATAAAATTGTAATAGTGATTACCGGTCTAGTTATCGATTGCCTACGGACAAATAACTTTCTCGTGACAAAAAGCTCTTTACTAAAACTAACTTAGTTGTGTCCTCATCTAAACAGCCCCTACTTTTTATTTACGTGCTCTTTATATTCTTGCAAACCTATCCTATCACACCTACAAAGTACTTCTATTTTCATACTTGTTTTAGGTAAAGCGAACGTTAAGTGTGCATAGAGTTGTATCGGTGGTCGATAGAACTTGAGGGAATATTTGTTCTATCTTTAGCTCCTCATTGGGTTCGACACTCTTACTTATCGAAAGAGGCTACAATTGATCCTCTATAATTGTGGGTTATCATTGAACAATCGTGGAAAGCTCAAAATTACACATAAGGTGTGTGCACCATTTTCAGTTGGGCAGTATGTCGATGAGGTGGAATGCGACGTTTTGCCACTGGAAGTCTGTGGTTCGTTACTAGGGCGACCTTGGCAGTATGACCGCAGTGTGCAACATGCTGAAAGGAGCAACACATACACTTTTATTCATGATGGGAGGCAAAGGATACTTAAATCAATGGATGAGAAATTAATCCGCTCAGATGTGGTATTGACGGTGCGGAAGGAGCAAGCTCTCAAGGACAACATGAAACCGAGGACGGTTTCTCTTCAAGTGGGGGAGGATGATGTGGCACATCCAATACCAATCACACCTAATGCACCGCCTATGCCAACCGCTAATAATCGTGTGGAGACGTACACGGTCATTAGAGAGGTGATTATGTCGGTTGGCAAGGTATTAAACACGGAAGAGGCGCTGAAGGAGGACGGGCAACATAAGAAAAGCAACATTTTGTCTCAGTTCAACAGAGGCCTTGATGGTCACCTTCGAGGACTACGTGGTACAGGTATTGCACCGGTCATAATTAATAATGGAATTAATAATGGGAGAAGGCATATTGAGTATAATGTATCAGTACAAAAGAGGGACATATGTCAGTTGGCGTACATGAATTTACATTGGCCTATGGGCACATATGAGCATGCACGTAGCATGCATAATAGAAGTACTGGTGGTTATACACGTTTGAGCAAAACAAATCAGATTGCCTTCCTATATAATAGGAAACATAATTAATTTTGTTATAGAAGGAAGTATGGACGTGAGATAAAAAAGGAGGAGGCACAAGTCAAAGTCGATCCTAACTTCCGCATGCCTCTATTTACACGCTGAAAGTCAGTTTATAGGGCAATAAATATTTAATTATCTTTTTCCTTACGTAGCAAGAAGTCCTATTCGGTTAGGATTTCTTGTGCCTGCGTGCACAATAAAAGGCATGTCGGCCATGTAAAAAAGGTTAGATTATTTTTCTTCGGTTTAGACAACATGTGTATCGACTATTAAGCGGCCCTCTTTGGGTGCCGTCGTTATTTATTTTGTGTGAATTTTCTGCGTGAAAGTTGCACTTGGCTCGAGGTCCGTCGTCACTGACGGGTTGCGCGCTGGTTACGTCTACTACGACGGGAAGTTCCTCGTGTGTCAAGGGATTGTCCGTTGGTCGTCGTCACCCCTGCTTCAGGTTACACGTATTGCTCGTGTAATTGGGAGTATTTTTTCTCGGTGGACTTTGGAGGTTATTGCATCGTAAAAGATCGGGCCATATCAGCGGCACAACAGAGATCATGCCCTCATCAAATACAAAGCACTGGCAAATGATACAGCTGAAATAATATGGGTTAAAGCTCTGCTTAAAGAACTTGGCATATATTACACACAAACTCCATGTCTCTGGTGTGATAATATTGGTGCGACATATCTTTCCGCTAACCCTGTTTTTCATGCAAGAACAAAACAAATTGAGATTGACTATCATTTTGTGAGAGAAAGGGTTGCTAGCAAGGAATTGAAGATTAGGTTCATTCCCTCAAAGGACCAAGTTGCAGATGGTTTCACAAAAGCTTTGCCCACAAGATCATTTGAAGAATTTAAGCGTAATCTAAACTTGAGAAGTTCAGATTAAGGAAGGATGTTAAACATATCTTGTACAGGTTTTAACGTGTCCTTGTGTAACACGCTATGAGGCCTTGAGGCTCATGGCGATGGTAGTTAGGAGGTTATTCCTTTTGTGTTTTATCTCTCTTATCTCCTAAAACCTCCTATAATATCTCCCAATGGTTAGCCTTGATGCTGCCATCTCCTGTACCGACTCCACAATCAATATATACCCAGCGGGTCTCCATGTATGGAGATTGAGACGCTTAACCATAGGTTTCTACATCGAGTATAATAAGCTAGCTTATCATTACTTGAATGATTCACATCATAGGTAGACTTGAGTGTCACAACTCCTTATTCTCCTGAAAATGACCAGAATAAAAGGAATGGAACAACCAAAAGCATGGACATGTAAATCACTGTCAACTTTGCGAAATGCTTGTTATACGGAGTAGAGAATCTAATTTATATTTTAGATTCAGTCTACCATGTAAGGGGAAGTGGCAGCTTCCTTTATGAATATGACCAAATTTTTAGTTACCATCTATTTACTTGGAAGAAATATATCTATCTCAAGTTTAAAAGAAACATCAGTATTTGACAAAATGCCAGAATGGTAGCTTTCTGATATGATGATTCTGAATTTCTAATAGGCTAAGGGGTAGTGTGTTGTGTCTTGCATCCGTGCAGAACTTCATACAGAATTATGTACCATACACACATCTATCTGACACCTGAAGAAATCATAAAGTGTAAAGAACTCCAGTAATTTTGAAAAGCTTCTACTCTATCATGAAAAAAGTTACTACTACATTAGATTATACAAACAAGTATTTGAGCTGAATTGATGGGTTTTAATGGGAAAATGGTGATGAATTCTCAGTTGTTTATTAGCAATATTAGTAAAATCTCCAAGTTCTCACAAGGCGTCTTGGCAGATAGTTGTTTTTGAATTCGGAATCAGCAAATTGTTGTAGACAGAGGGATTGGGCCACATACTTGGGAAAATCCTCGACCAAGAGATCGAAAACCGGTGTGTGTGAAAGCCCAAGTTTCTGCATCATGTCCACATCTTAACACCTCAAAACACCTGTATCAAGCATCAGAATTCATAAGGGAACACCCAAAAACACAACAACCAAGATGCTTGTATAGTATGCATGTCATATACCTATGATATTCATCATACAGGCGGTGCCATTTCCAGGAATGATCCTTGTTCTCTCAACAAGAAGTATGATGGCAGGTATTATCCATTTATTTTCTTCTTTTGCCTATTTGACTTTTAGCATGTAATACATTTCGTTCACCTTTTAAGGCTTTCTTGTTGTTTTTTCATCATCCAGTGTGGCTGGGTTCAGCAAAATCTACGCAATCCTTCCGATGTTATCATAGCTCTTCCCTACAAAATAATAATAATTGCTGGAAAAAATAAAACACATATGGGATGCTAGTATGCTATAGAAAATGCACATAATAGAAGAAGGGAAACCTGATCGCGTCTCAAGACAAATTTCATGTCTTCCTTGTAAAAATCAAAGTTAGTACATATGCAGGAGTTGGTAGCAAAATTGATCAATGCTAATTGATATTCTTTTTTCAACCATTTAAAACTATTGAGAATATGCGATCATGAACAAAAAATAAATCTCAACAAAAGAATCAATCTACGTACCTTTGGGTGCAAACTTAGTGCAGAAGTCAACTTCTAGTCTCATCTAGCGTCATTCCTCTCGTGGATACCTCGAGCCATCTCCTTCGCATGTCAAAGCAGCAGAAGTGGAAAGATAGGGAGGCATCCGCCCGCTCCAACCCATGTGCGTTGCCACTAAAACGAGTTACGAGAATACTTTGGCACAATTCTTTCACTGGTCTATCATCTCCATCTATGTAACACCATCACAATTTCTTAACCGAAAGACATCTGAGCCGCCACAATGTAGTGAAAGTAAGGTGATATTACATGGAATTGGAATAATAGAAGTTAAGTTCACCCTTTTCACCTGGTACACGGACGCACAGGTTGCCAAATGTGAATCCTCCGGGAAGCCTTGCAAGCAAACCACGCAGCCTCTGAACAGTGATGCCGCCGGTGACACGTGACTGAGGTAGTGAAGCTGAGCCCCATATCACCGTCCGCCATCTGGAGGCGACCAGTGTCGTTGCTGCGCATGGAAATGTGTCCGCGGGAGGCAAACTCCAGGGGGGAAGGGGAGGTGGCGGCGGCGGGATCTTCTCGAGGAGTCACCGGTTGCGTGAGGGAGAGAACGAGAGACCGGTTGCGTCAGGGAGAGAACGAGAGGTCAGGGGGAGGAACGACTCAGCTCTTGGCTGCCCTTCGATGTCTTTTTTTTATCCCATTACTGGACGGGCCGTCGGCCCAATCAACCACAGATATCCGATTTTCCCATCGGAGTAGCTGCCCTTCAGGACAGTCGGCCCACTCGCGTGAAGTTAGCTAACCACACATAAATCCAACGCCAAAAGTGTGTGTGATGCTCAATCGAACTGCTAGACATGTTGATGGCCTGAGAGGGCTGGGAGGGTGCTCAATTTTAACGTATCTAAATAAGGCGTTGGTGGGGACCCCACCCACCCATTCATCCCCAATATCATTCTTCCTCCCGAGCTCACCCTCTTTCCCCCTTTATCCCCCACCAAAGCACCCGCTAAATCTCTCTCCATTGCTAGAGATTTGTCTGGTGGATCCAGAGCATTCGCATCACCCAAGGTACCTCTCCCACTCCCCTTTCTTTTGGTTGGTTGGAATCATGTATTTATGTTGAATTGCTCACATTGTTTGAAACCCTAGTTATCGCTCTTGTTGTGCATTTATGATGTGTTTATTATGCATTTATGGCTATATTTGTGCTTGCCTATGTATTGTGTGCCTAGCATTGCTGTGGGTAGCAAGATCTTGTGCAACAGTTAGTGGCTTTGTTTGGGAAGGGTTAGGGCTACGGTTAGGGTTAGGGATATGGATGTATTTTGACCATTTTTGCCTCATTGTTTGAATGCAATGCATACAAGTTCCTTGCCTGAATCTATGCATATTGTGGATAGTTCATCCATATGAATTGGCTGACCCATGGATGACTTGATTTATTTTTCATTATTCTTAGATGGATAGAGTTTTTAATTTGCATTACTTGGACAAGGCGGCATTTTTGAATGCAAATGCCGATGAAGGGGAGGAGCCCATGGTTTTTGACACAAGCCCAAGCTATGATGATGTTGTAGTGAAAGTGAGAAGCGTGTTACATTGGATTAACCCAAGTGATGAGGTGAAGCTTATTGGGAGGTATGATGTTGAAGTGGGAGTAAAGTCCCGATTAAAGAGTATGCCCATCACCTCTGATTTGCATTGGAATGTATACAAGGATATAGTTGAAGGATCACAAGACAAGTCACTTGAATTATTTGCCACAAAGGTTGAAGTTCCTCGCCTACAACTCGAATTGAACTGGAATGTGTCATCCCCAATACATGATGGTAGTGTCGAGGTGTATGTCAATAATTCTTCTAGCCAATCGCCAAGTAGCCAAGCAAATGAAGAGAAGACCCATGTTACAGCCATAATAGTTCGAGGTGATCCTATTGCTCATGTGGATGATGATGCTATTGCTAGTGTTGATGATCATGTTATTACTCAAGATGATGCTTATGCCGAACAAGAAGGGATTCATTAGCATCCCACTGGTGACTTGGATGTCATTGTGTACAAACAAGACATGGATTGTAACCTCCCTTATAGTTGTATGTGTGGGTATGACTCAGATGACGAGGGTCCGTAGGAAGAATTGGACGAGGATGGGTTCACGGCACAAGAAAATCAATCTACAAGAAGGTGAATGGCAAGGAAAGAGGACCCTCTTTGTTTCGTGATCTTAGTCTTGCTGAAAAGGCCGTTGGTGATGGTGACATGAGATTGGAGTTGGTTGGACCATCACCTTGCCCGAAGGTTGGTGATCCAAGTCCCTGGAAGAGGACGAGAATGCTCATTTGAAGAAAGGCATCAAGTTTGGGTGCTTACAAGAGTTCACGATTTGGTTGAGTGACTATGCCATTAGGAACCATATGTCTTATGTTGTTGGTCATTCCGATAAAAATGTGTAGTACACCATCAATGTGACAAAGAAGGTTGCCCATGGAAGAAAATTTCATGAAACCAGGCAACGAGAGTTGAAGAGTTGTGTGGCTACTCACACATGCATACCTCTGGACCAAGACGATCAACGCAAGGGACACCGTCAGCTCACCTCTGAGTTCCTATGCTACAAATTGTTGAATGAGATATCCGACGATCCACCCGTGAAGGTGAAGTTACTCATGAGTTCGGTCTAGTATGGGAATATATGGATGGCCAAGGCAAACACTATTAGGATGTTGCATGGTGATTATGCGGCCTTGTACAATATTCTACCTAGGATGTTGGGAGCCAGTGCTCATCGGCACCCACACATGCGCCATAGGGTTGAGTCAATTGACGAAGTGTTTCACCGAGCTTTCTAGAGCTTTGGCCAATGCATCGAGGCATTTAGGCATTGTTGCCCCGTCTTGTCTATTGATGGCACATTCTTGACCGGAAAATATAAGAGCACATTGATGGTGGCAATGGCCCACTCGTCAATGACAACGTGTTGCCGGTGGCATTTTCCTTGGTGCCTTCCGAGCACGATGACAATTGGGAGTGGTTTATGGACCATCTAACGATGAAGGTTATTGGTAAGAGGTGTGCACAATATCGGATAGAAATCATGGGATTCTGAAAGTAATAGATGTTGATATTTATGGCTTTCGAAAGCTCCAACACCATTGGTGCATGAGGCACTTCATGGCAATCTTTTACCGGGCATGCGAGAGCAAGGAGTTTTGCAAAGACCTTACCCATGTTTGTGTGTCATTTAACACCGACATGTTCAAAAAATGACATGATAAATTCTACTTGGCATTGGAAAAGCACATAGGAGGGAGAATTCTTGACAAGGCATCTTCCGGAGAAGCATACGTGGTCGCGCGCTTATGACGAAGGTGGTTTCAGATACAGAGACATGACAAGTAACATGGCTGAATGCTTCAATAATGTGCTCAAGGTGTCCATTCCTTGCCAGTGACTGCCATTGCGAAATGTACGTTCTTCAAGCTCAATGAGTATTTCCTAAGGCATTCCTGAATCACCGCCAAAAGGATAGGTGAAAATAAATACTAACCCTTCAAGGTTGATGACTGGTTGAAGTATCAACATCGCGAGTCTTCACATCAACAAATCATTAGATTCAATGAAAAAGAAATGATCTACCAAGTCGACGAGCCTGGTGGCACAACAAGGGACGGCGTGACGTACGCTGGTGTTTCATACCAGGTGCACCGCAAGAACCAGTAACGTCAGTGCGAGAGGCCTCATAAGTACCATTGGACTTGCTCACATTTCATGACCGCGACTAGGGTGAGAAACTTGCGCATTTCAGATGGAACCACTGTGCGGTTGCATGAGTTCACATTGGAACAAACGAGGTTGACATGGGCGCCTCGTTTCCGTCCCTTTCTAGATCAGTCACAATGGCCTGAGTATATAGGCCACATATCATTCTCGATCTCGAACTCACGGTGCCTACAAAGGTAAGAAGAAGAAGAAGAAGAAGAATAAAGAGGTTTAGGAGTGACATAGATGATCTAGCTGGATACACCGGAATGAAACAATTTGGTAGCGGTCATTTTATGGAGCCACCAGACATCAACAATTGTGGAAAATGTGACAACCTGGGACAGAATTCTAGGAATTGAACCAAAAGGCCAAGGACCAATGCCAAGACTCCCACTAGTTAAATGGGTGGCCGGAGAGGAGGTTCCCGTGGCACACGATGAGGTACAAGTGGTGGCCATGGAGGACGGATGAGTCTTAGAGGTAGTGCACGAGGAGGCACTATTGGTGGGCGTGGAGGACGGATGAGTCTTAGAGGAGCCGGCAGAGGTTGTCGTGGTTCCGGTTGAAATAATATGAATGGTACTTGTTGTTTTGCTTATTGTTTTATTGTCTCTATACACATTTATTTACTTTACTAACAACCAATATTTTCTTCGTAGGCATGGCTTCATCGTGTTCCACGACATGGCCCCCGTATGCTAACCGTGAAGACATGTCGAAGAAGTGGGGTGACGCCAAGTTGGATAAGGTGAAGGAAAAATACATGAAAACTCCATCATGTTGGTGTGGAGATGATTGCAAAGTGAAGGTATCCACCAACCGCAAGAAGTCATGGACTGAAGGAAGAAGATTTTGTGTGTGTCCCAACTATGCACATGATCGTGCGCGTCCAACTAATGCCTATGATGTGCCGCCGGTATGTTCAAAGGATATTCTCAATCTTGTTTCATCTTGAACTCATGTTACTAACAACAAACTTGTTTTACCTATGTAGTCACCACCTCCGCTTTGCAAGTACTTCACATGGATAGATCAAGATGTGCCACAAGATGTCAAAAAGGATTAACATCGAGATTGTATTAGGAGGCAAAGGTTGTTTGAAGAAGCATACCGAAGATCCGAGGATGAAGAGCGTCGTGAGAAGGAGAAGATGGAGTGGAAGAAGCGTGAGGAGGAGAGGGCACACAAATAGAAGGTTGCTCATGAAGAGGAGAGGGCAAGAAAGCTTGCAAGGGCTCGCGATGCCCAAGAGGAGTATGAGGCACGTGACAAGAAAGGGAAATGTCCTCGTGTGACCCAATAAGGCCTTGTGAAGCACTATATCTTTCATTCGCGAACTCGTGATGAAGTATGTCTTTCATTCACGCACTTGTCATGAACTATGTCTTTCATTCGCGCACTTGTCATGAACTGTGAACTATGTATTTAAATTTCGAATCATGAACTATGTCGTAGACCTATATTTTCCATGACTACGATGTTGTTGCTGTTGTGCATGATGTTAACAACAAGGAAAAATAGAGGATACTCTGTTTTCTACCCTTACCGCTACAGGATTTGGAGGTAGGTGTAACAAGCCTATCGCCATGGACCTCGACGGTAGGCTAGGCCCCGTGCAGTGGAACCGTGCTGAGATTGGGAAATTATCTTTTTTACGGTAGCCACCCTACCGCCATAGGCCTCTGTGGTAGACCTACCGCCATTGACCTCGGTGGTAGGGTAGGCACCGCGTAATGGAATCGTTCTGAGACAGGAAAACTAGGGGTATCCTACTGCCAGAGACACCGGCGGTAGGGTTGCCTAATCTACCGCCTACATCCATGGCGGTAGGGTAGCCTAACCTACCGCCTACGTCCATGGCGGTAGGGTAGTCCCCGTGCAGCGCAACTGTTCTGAGACGGGATTACTGGGGTTTTTTTTGCGGTAGGGTAGACTACCCTACCACCAAGAGCCCTGGCGGTAGGGTAGTGGTTATCTTATTATGCATATCCTCTTGTTTGATTGATTCATTACATCAACAACAAATGACATATGTTCAAATACTAATGACTGACATAATTCATGACATCATCGAATGAAAAATGTTTAAATAATATAAAGCATTCCCGGGTAATTCAAATGACTTAGAGCATTACTCCAATAACATGAGTTTAAATGACATGAGCATTAGTCCAATTACATGAGTTCAAATGACATGATTTCGAACTAGAGAAGCACAATCATAAATGTTCTACCGCGGAAAGTAGCCCCTAATAAGAGTAATATGTTCGACTTGTGCATCATGCTCTGGATTAGGCTTTGGTTGAAACACGGCGGATCCCGGCCAATGGATCATCGCACCCTTTACGTCGCGGAACCAGGCCCATCAAGCACGTCGATTTGGATTCTCCGACACTCCTTGTTTAATTGCCCATCAATGACCTGCCCGGGCATTGCCAAGTCAAGCTCGCGGAATTCATCAATGCTTACGGACAACCCTATCTCCATTGCCAAACTGTATCTACAATCATCCTCCTTCTCCTGCAACTTGTGAAGTATCTTCTCTTTTTCTTTCACGAGCTTTTTAGGGAACTCACAGAACTGATACTTGTTGAAATCCCTCATAGTTGTGTTTGCCTCTTCACAACTCTTAATCCATTCTTGAAGATCCCGCACCATACTACGGCATCGTTCTCCTTCACATTTCTCATATACTATCTGCACACGGGACTTGTTTTCCATGCTACATGACATGGAACAAAATGAAACTTAAATCAAATGATATAAGTCAACACAAAACATAGCTTATTTAAAATGACAAAGAAAAAACAAACTTAAATCAAATGACATGGAACAAACACACAACATAGCTTATATGAAATGACCTAAGACACGAAGTTCTCACGGGTTCAAATGACATAGGTTACATAACATAAGGACGAGTTCAAATGACATAGGTTACAAAACATAAGGAGTTCAAATGACATAGGTGACATAACAAAGCAAAGTGATAAGGAGTACACACTATTATAGTTCAAATGACACTACGACATCATCTAGTTCAACCTCCTTTATTCATCCATCAACACAATATCTTTGTCGTACGGTCCCGGTTGCAACAAATGGCATCATTTCTTTCAAGGACCCAAACCCAACGGGAAGCCCGACTAGGTATCAGCGATGATGGTTGCCTAACTACCCAGTCAATGATCTGGCCAGGGTTTTTCAAGTCCATCTGACACACTTCATCCCTTGTTCCGCACAGTGCAATTTGCCTTGCAAGAGCACGTCTATGAAATTTCTCGTTCTTCTTGAGCTTGCTTATCTTTGTCTCTTTAGCTTCGTACACCTTCTCGTTGTTATCACACTTGTACACATAGTACTTTGAAAATCTCTACAAGATGCATTCAATGCATTGACATCTTCGACCCATGGCTTCATCTTTTCCTCAATGACTCCACGTCATGCTTCACCGCCACCTCAACAAAAGTCTCAAAGAAGATGATCAGTCCCATCCTACAAGTCGAGGGGTAACTATAACAGTCATCAAAGGCAAAACCTTAACCCTACCACCAACCCTAACCCTAACCATTTCTTAGCAAAACCACTAACCCTAGCACTAGATCGAGCTACCCCCAACAATGATAGGCACACAATACATAGTGGAAACACAAACATAACCCTAAATGCATCATATAAATTGATTTCACCACAACACAATGATGAACTAGGGGTTCAAACAATGTGAGCAATCAACAAAGGTACATGATTCCAACCAACCAAAATGAGGAAAGGTGAGAGAGGCACCTTGGTGATGAAAGTGCTCCGAATCCACTGGACAAATCTCAAGCAAACGTGAGAGATATGGGAGGCCCTTGAGTGAGGATCTTATCCACTCCAGCACCTTACCGCCAAAGGATCTCTGCGGTAGTCCAACTCACCCTACCGCCGGGGTCCGTGGTGGTAGGCCCCTTTGCCACGTAAGCGCATGGAGATGGCCATCAGTGCCCGTTGTTACACCTACTGTTGGGCTCCTTGGCGGTAGGGTGTGATAGACTACCGCCTAGGATGATGGCGGTAGCTATACCTGGCCATGGGCAGCCCGACCCGGCCCAAAAAATCCTTGATCAGGCCTAAAAATTGAGCCTGACGAGCAGATTGGGCAGGTTCGGGCTTACAGAAAACAAAATTTTAGCTGTAGTCGGGTCGGGCCGACCATGTCGTGTCAAGCTTTTTCAGACACAGGCCGGGCTCGGGCCTTGGTTTTCAGCACCGGGCTTTTTTTAGCCCGGCCCGAAGCCCGATATATGCCTGGGTATAGCGGTAGCAAAATGGTCAAATCCCGAAATACTTTTTAATGGGGATCAGATCCAGCTAAACTTTGCACAAATGGTCAAAACACCAAATTTGGCCACACCATGGACAGGAAAAGCTTGCAGAGCGTTTACGTGCACTAGGCACAAGAATCCTACCTCCGTCCTGGTTTATTGGTCCCCATTGTATTTTGTGCCAAATTTTGACCAAAGATTTAACTAATAAAATGTTAATGCATGTAACAAAAAATTATATCATTGGATTCGTATTTAAACATAGTTTTCAATGATATTATTTTTGATGACATGCAATAATATTTTGTTAGTTAAAATCTTTGGTCAAAATCTGGCACAAAATACAATAGGGACCAATAAACAGGACGGAGGTAGCAACAGTCGACGAGTGGGACCAGGAGCACCGACGGCCCACCCATCATCACCCTAGTACAAACACGTGTGCACAATCCGGGTGCACATGCGTCGACCCACCCCTCTATAGCTGACGCGGGACGTGGCAACTCCCCACGACGCACGACGCGAGAAGGACCACCCCAGGAGCGGTTGACCGAGGAAACCAGGAAATACCCTATACACGATACGTGCAGCCATCGCAGGTGATGAGTGATAACCCACAAGTATAGGGGATCACAACAGTTTTCGAGAGTAGAGTATTCAACCCAAATTTATTTATTCGACACAAGGGGAGCCAAAGAATATTCACGGGTATTAGCAGTTGAGTTGTCAATTCAACCACATCTGAAAGACTTAATATTTGCAGCAAAGTTTTTAACAGCAAAGTAGTATGAAAATAACGGTAACAGTGGCAATAGTGACAGTAGCAGTTTGTAGTGATTGTAACATCAATAGGAACGAAAGTAACTTAGCAAAGATCAATATGTGAAAAGCTCGTAGGCATTGGATCGGCAATGATAATTGTGTTGGATGATATTCATCATGTAGCAGTCATAACCTAGGGTGATACAAAACTAGCTTCAATTCATCAATATAATGTAGGCATATATTCCGTATATAGTCATACGTGCTTATGGAAAAGAACTTGCATGACATCTTTTGTCCTACCCTCCCGTGGCAGCGGGGTCCTAAGAAAAACTAAGGGATATTAAGGCCTCCTTTTAATAGAGAGTCGGAACAATGCATTAGCACTTAGTGAACACATAAACTCCTCAAACTACGGTAATCACCGGAAAGAAACCCAATTATTGTCACCTTGGGGCATGCGGATCATAACTCGTAATAGGTGTCTACAACTTGCAAGATAGGATCAAGAATACACATATATTCATAAAAACATAATAGATTCAGATCTGAAATCATGGCACTCGGGCTCTAGTGACAAGCATTAAGCATAGCAAAGTCATAGCAACATCAATCTCAGAACATAGTGGATACTAGGGATCAAACCCTGATGAGGACATGACTACCTTGGATACGACCAAAAATATTGCATACATGCATATTTGTCAGGTGATTTCTAGTGCAAACTATTCAATAATCTATTTATGTTATCTAGAACAAAAATACTTCACACACTTTTGTGTTTTGTCTAATTGCAGGTGTATGGGACATTTGTACAATCCACATATGAAGATAAGGGAGAAAGAGATGTTTACGTGTTGTTCAAAAAGTTCTCTCATGTCACTTTTGGACCAAGAGAAGATAGAGTCCAAGTCTCTCACGTTCTGGATTCAGATTCGGACTGCACAGACATACCTAACTCAAAACGCCAACAATTTTTTCATACGGACTCCGAATTGGGTGATTTTTTTATTGGAATCTAGATTTTGTGCTCTTTCCAGCCCAATTGGATTCACCTTCAAATTCGTCCGGAGCATTGAGATATCGACGAAACAATCTGACGCTGCAGCAGAATCCGAGTCAAACAACAAGTCCAAAGGTGTTGCATCACCTCCACTTGGGCCCATGGGCCTTGTACGACCTAGGGTTGGTTTTAGGCTGCCTTGGGACGTTCTCCCACCTCCTTGGCCGCCACCCCTTGCTCCTGTATAAGTAGATCCATCTAGTAGCTTTTTCGTTGGGTTTTATTTAGTTAAAAGTTAGCCATCGCTGTAACTTCGTGTACTTCGTTTGTGTCCAACGACCAGACCAAGACCGCTTATGAAACCCCACTTTTACCAATACTTCATCCATATTCGCAATATTCAGATTGCTTAATCATATTCTTGCTTGTTCTTTGATTGCTTGCAGGAATAGACCTTCGTGGTCAGGTTGATCATGCTCCGGCGTGGTCAATAACCTCTCGGAGTTGGTTTAGCGATTGCTAAGGCGCAATGTTGTGCATGTTTGTAGTCGGATCATCAAAGTCGGCTCCACCAAATCGATAGTTATCATCTCATCGAAAGATCGGGACACCCTATCCTCTATCAAGTGGTATCAGTTTTCAGGTTGCTCGGTGAGAATTTCCAGTTTTTTCTAGATTAGATTTATTTTCTTACCTATTGTCCAAGAAGAAGCCACAAAAAAAAGTTAGATCTTTTCATCCTTTGTCCAAGATAGTCTGAGCCTTTGCAATTTTCTTTTCATTGTTTGCATTGTTGAATTATTGGTTGCATCGTTGTGTCGTGTTGCTGGTCTTAGTGTCTCGTTTGTTTAGAGTTTCGAGTTCTGTTCACATTAGTCACGTCGTCGCTGCATCGTTATCCCTTCCGTTGTCCACCACACCATCCATCAATTTCCACCACATGCTACCCATAGTTCATTGTCACAATCATAGTTGAGGTCGTTCACATCTTCACTTGATCCAATCTGCATCTTATCTAGTTTGTCTTTGAAAGAGGGAGAGAAAAAAACAGAGAGAAAAAAAGGCAGAGAGAAAAAAAAGAGAGAAAAAAAAGTTAGAGGAAAAAAGGAGAGAAAGAAAAGGAAAAAAGTGTGAGGAAAAAAAAGAAAAAAAAAGAAAAAAAAGATCTATCTAGACTCAATCTCGTAGTTGAATTCTGATTGGAATCTAGTTTGTGCACTGTTCAGTAAAACAGGCATAACTTTCTCATACGAAGTCCGTTTTGGCTCCACGAGTACTCAAATGAAAGCTAGCGACGAGCCGCATCTAAATAGTTGCAGAAACTAGTTCCATATTTGGCAGCTCAAACTCGGTTTCTAAATATGTCTTTTTGCCCTCCGAAGTTCGCGCATACAGTTTGTTCCAGTTTTTTAGGCCAGTTTTAGAATTCTTTGACTCCTCATATCAATTCGGAATTGAGTGATTCTTTTTGCATTGAAAAGCTTGAGTTAGTAGCAAACTTTTCAAGAGGAAAGTTGGAGAGAGAGTTGTTATATATCCTGCTTGGCAGTTGTTTTTCATCATTATCTTTACTGTCGTTGTGATCTTCACTTATATCTTGCTGTCTAGAGGTACTTATCCTTCATTGATGGTAGTTGTGCTATGCCGTGACCTCATTAGTGTTCTAGGCTCGCGTCTCTAGTCCGGTCTAGCCTAGGACCAACATAGTACCATCGTTGAGCGTTTATTCAATATTGCATCTCTGAATTGATTATTGCTAATCTTTTGCTACCATATATAGCCAACCCAGCTTCACATATTTCTACACCGTGTATACGTACGCTCCCCTGGCAATCGCTTTACTCAATCTTCAGAGATATTTGACACCGCTGGTTGCCTGTCACCACCTGTTGCATGGTAAGAACTTGTAAGATATTGATATTTGCTATACTGTGAGCGTTTTACCACCACATCCTAGTAGTTCATAGGAACATTATTCTCGGATTTTGTATCTTGTTTTCTACTAACTATGGTAGGTTCCGAAGTTGTTAGTTCTTGGGCTTCATCGATCGTGGGAGATTTGCTACCACCTAAGAAGATACAACATCCATCACAAGAGGTACAAAGTCATCGGAATGCACACAATCAGGTTCTTGTTTCCATGCCACCTTTCAATGGTCGATTTAATCCTGATTTATACATTGAATGGGAGTTCGAAATAAATGCTATATTTGCTTTGCATAATTTTTCTGAGCATAAAAAAGTTAAGCTCGCGGTTGGTACATTCACTGGTTTTGCTATTGTTTGGTGGAGTGAATATTGTCGGTTACACCCTGATTATGTACCTAATACTTGGGATGATTTAAAACATGTCATGAGAGATAGATTCATCGATGTTTATTATACTCGTGGCATGATTAAAAAATTAGAACATTTAAAACAAGGTAGTGACACCGTAACAAAATATTATGATGATTTACAAACTACCTTGTTGCACTCATTTTTAGAAGAAAGTGAAAAAGATTTTATGGATAGATTTTGGGGAGGATTAAACCATGATATTCAGGAGATACTAATTCATGAAGAGTGTTATCCTATGGACCATTTGTTTCGTCTTGCTTGCAAAGCTGAACAGAAAATAAAACGACGTGTTGCCCACAAGGAGAACAAGCACACGATGCACATTTCAACTGTTGATACAGATGTTTATTCAACTACTAGGCGTACTATGACAACCACATCCGTTGTTGCGAGGACTACGTCATCTCCACCATGTGACACATCACCATCGAGAGTGCCTGCATCATCTGAGTTGATTATAAGAGGTAATGACAAAGGTACAGATTTTCCACTTTCACATGAGAATGATGCATGCCTAGTTAACTTGAATACATCATGTGTTGAGCTACCCACTACTTTGATCACGCCACCTATTTTAGAGGACTATGTTGATAATTTGACTTCGCCATGTGATCAAATAACTGAAATACCAACAATTTTGAGTGCACCCATTGAATTAACTATTGATGCAAAAGAATCAATGTTTAATCATTTTGATATGACCTCTAATCTTGATGATGATTCTGTGTCCAATGACTTACTGCATGTTTGCTTATTTAAGCATGTTGTAGCATGTAAATTTGATGCAAGTAAGGTTTATTCACCAATGTTGGGATGGTTTAATGATGAATATTGTCAATCTTTTGATAGGAATAAGAGCTTCACTTATATGTGCAAACTGAGTTGCAATATTTTCATGTCTTCTATTTATTATAATATTTTGGCTTTATATTTTATGATCTATGAAAGTTACTCATGTATACATGTGTCATATGTGCAAAAATCAAGGGAAGTAAAAATGGATGACATATACATATACAACATGTATACCTTGTCTCTTTTGTTAGCCACATTTCAGATTAAGCAACGCCGAGGGCGGCTTTGTTTTCAGGAAGGGGAGAATGATGAGGACATGACTACCTTGGATACGATCAAAAATATTGCATACATGCATATTTGTCAAGTGATTTCTAGTGCAAACTATTCAATAATCTATTTATGTTATCCAAAACAAAAATACTTCACGCACTTTTGTGTTTTGCCTAATTGCAGGTGTATGGGACATTTGTACAATCCACATATGAAGATAAGGGAGAAAGAGATGTTTACTTGCTGTTCAAAAAGTTCTCTCATGTCACTTTTGGACCAAGAGAAGATAGAGTCCAAGTCTCTCATGTTCTGGATTCAGATTCGGACTGCACAGACATACCTAACTCAAAACGCCAACAATTTTTTCATACGGACTCCGAATTGGATGATTCTTTTTTTTATTGGAATCTAGATTTTGTGCTCTTTCCAGCCCAATTGGATTCACCTTCAAATTCGTCCGGAGCATTGAGATATCGACGAAACAATCTGACGCTGCAGCAGAATCCGAGTCAAACAACAAGTCCAAAGGTGTTGCATCACCTCCACTTGGGCCCATGAGCCTTGTACGACCTAGGGTTGGTTTTAGGCTGCCTTGGGACGTTCTCCCACCTCCTTGGCCGCCACCCCTTGCTCCCGTATAAGTAGATCCATCTAGTAGCTTTTTCATTGGGTTTTATTTAGTTAAAAGTTAGCCATCGCTGCAACTTCGTGTACTTCGTTTGTGTCCAACGACCAGACCAAGACCGCTTATGAAACCCCACTTTTACCAATACTTCATCCATATTCGCAATATTCAGATTGCTTAATCATATTCTTGCTTGTTCTTCGATTGCTTGCAGGAATAGACCTTCGTGGTCAGGTTGATCGTGCTCCGGCGTGGTCAATAACCTCTCGAAGTTGGTTTAGCGATTGCTAATGCGCAACGTCGTGCATGTTTGTAGTCGGATCATCAAAGTCGGCTCCACCAAATCGATAGTTATCATCTCATCGAAAGATCGGGACACCCTCGCCTCTATCAAACCCTAACAAAACTAACTCGATTACATGATAAATCTCATCCAACCCATCACCGTTCAGCAAGGCTACGATGGAATTACTCACTCCTGGCGATTAGCACCATGAAATTGGTGATGGAGGAAGGTTGATGATGAGGATGATGGCTACAAAATGCACCCTCCGGGACCCCGAACGGACTCCAGATCAGCCCACCCGATGAAGAACAGGAGGTGACGGCGGCTTCGTATCGTAAAACGCGATGAATCCTTCTCTCTAATTTTTTTCTCTGAGGATAGGTATATATGGAGTTGGAGTTAGGGTTGTAGTCGGTCCAGGGTGCCCACAAGCCAGGGGGCGCGCCCCCCGGGCTTGTGGCCCCTGGGTGGCCCCCTCTGGTATCTTTTTCTGCCAGTATTTTTTATATATTTCGAAAATATTCTCCGTAAATTTTTAGGTCAATCCGAAAACTTTTATTTCTACATAAAAATAATACCGTGACAATTCTGCTGAAAACATCGTCAGTCCGGATTAGTTTCATTCAAATCATGCAAATTAGAGTCCAAAACAAGGGCAAAAGAGTTTGAAAAAGTAGATACGATGGAGACGTATTAATGAGCAGGACCAGGAGCAGCACTGACCCACCCTCATCAGGACAGCACAAGCGCGGGCGCAAAAGCCAGGTGCACATGTGTCGGCTAACCTTCCACGACTCCCCTGCGACGCACGACATGGGAAAAGCGCACCCACACGGCACATCAGATTTAGCTGCGTGTGCACCCAAAAAACGGCCACCCAGCCTATCAGATCCCGCCCGAGCCCACAGGTCATTGGCCGCTCCAAAATGACCGCACGGTGAAAACGGCAGACGTTGAATCACAGTGGCGATCCAACGGCAAGCAACAAAAAAAATACCATGTTGACTAGGATCCAACGGCAAGCAACGGAAAAAAACCACCTTGACCAGGATCCAACGGACACGAATACTAGAAATCAAGGGAGCATCTTGGAGACGAGTTGGGCAGCCTCTTTATTTGTTTAAATTTGGATTATCGTATTTCTTTCTAATACACCTGTAAAAGATGCACGTCTCTGCGCCTTTGTATAATTTCTTGCCATATATTTTTTAACATCAGTACAGACACAAGCGCTCATATACACGCGCATACACTCGGTCCCTATAAACGCACACACGCATACCCTACCCCTATGAGCGTCCCCGAAAGACTGAGCCGGCATATCATGCAGCCCATCAGGGGATACCACAATCCCTCTAACCATCCAACCACAGATTGGTTCGCCCTTAAGGCCCCGATTGAATAGTTGTTTTCGAGCCAATTACGCCCGTAAAATCCACCCCCGTAAAAACAAACCTGGTGGGTTCCGGTTAACGATCGGTTGGTCGTTTTGGTCCGTAAATTTTGCACCTGTATTCGAGATTACACCCGGTTTTGACCGGTATTGGATACACTTCTCATCACATCTGTTTTCCCCGTTTTCTGACTCTCTCCCCAGGTCTCCGGGCGAACGGCTCCAGGCACAGGAAATGGACGAGCCACCAGTGTCAGGGACTAAAGGCCTGGGGAGTTCCTAGCGCCGACGCCGCGTGCCTTGCCATGCTCGGCTGGAGTTCCCGCCGACCAGCAGGTTGAGGCGGTAACAAACTAGCAGGCTGCGGTCCTGACCAGGCCGGCAAAGAGCGTGGGCTCCGAGGTAACGTTGGTGGCAGTTGTGAGCGGGTTCCGTGGCGGCGGCAGCTACCTTGGCAAGGTCTGTGGAAATGTCCGCAGTGACTGCCTGAGTGAACTTTATGACAACGGCTGTGGTGACTGCCGACTGCCGACAGACTGGAGCAGCACGCCATGACCGGTGAAGTTTATGACGACGGCTGTGGCGAATTCATCTCCGTCATTGTCCGCATCGCTGTGGCATCTGGCGCTATCCCTGCTGAAGCTTCTGAATCTCAGAATGGCTTGTTGTGCTGTACGTTGCTGACGGGCTAAATACGATGCGATCCAAGCAGAAATCCAGAATTTTACAATCGTGTTTTCGTTACACTTGTATCTCAGGTGTGCACAGGAAAATACCCTTTGTAGATTAATACTGGTGGAAAATATAAACCGGTCTCCCAAGAGCGGCCTAAGGAGTTGTCAAGCTGTACCTACGGCAGCTGCGCATATACATACTTTAAACGCACTGAACCTGTGGTCATCTGCATCTGAGTTTATCTTACACCCATGGACTCCCCGCCTAGTTCTACATTGTACTCCAGTCCGCAACAGCATTTAATAGGATCAGAAACTCCCTGCAGAGAAAGATGTCAGCTTCTTAAGACTGCACATGGCATCATTGAAAGTAAAGTACTCCCTCCGATCCAAATTAATTGACGCAACTTTAGCACAACTTTGTACTAAAGCTGCGTCAATTAATTTGGATCGGAGGCAGTATATGTATTCCTCGATTGTTTCAAAAAAAAAGTATATGTATTCCTCAATGAGAAGAAGAAAAGGAAATCAATTAGATTTAATCATGGAGCAACCAAACTGAAAAGTATCGGTAAAACACCTTCATTTTAATGATTCGTTCCTCAAGAGACTGGAAGTACTCGGCTTCTGCAGCTCCATCACCTTGTAGAGCTTTGTATCCTTCCTCCAAGGACTTCTTATCCATCTCCTGTACTGCAGCCTGCAGGCAACAGGCTGAAATAACACACATGGAGAATGACTTGATAACAGAATGATGTTTACGGTTAAGAAACACACTGAACTTACAGGGAAGCTAGCAGTTACGTCGCTCTCCTGCTCAAGGGTCTGCTTACACTGCAAAGTTAATAATTCTTTAGTTTGACTAAAACAGCAATTGCGACTGCTTGGCAGATCTAGGGGCATAACAGTCTCCAGAATTAGAATACTTCGCTGATTTCTAAGAGGAGCTGTGATCCTTTTGCTTTGATATCCAGTAGCTTCTTTCCAACGTCAGATTCCTGTTTATTAGTTAGTGAGCGACACATGACAGGTTGGATGTTCCTTTGCTACAGGAGGAGAATGGGAAGCGTGGAATACCTTGTCTATGCTCCCTCCTAAGTTGAGCACTTCATACATCTTCCCTGCAATAACACAATAGATCAATATTCAGGTGAAGCTATTAGTTACAGTTTCACAATTGACAAAATTTCCTATTTATGTTATCCAATGTAACAGTTTCACAAGTTAAAAGTCGAGATGATATCTAGAATGGTGCAGACCTGATAGTAAGCTAATAGTTTAATCTCAATTCAAGCAAAGTAAGATCACTCAAACAGAAAACAGGTAATATAAACAGAGCCTGGTCAGTGCACCCATGTAGTCCGCTAACTGCGTCGATCAAAAGTTTTTTTTACTAATTGCAGAAAACCACCTCATGTAGATTGTTCAGACACTCCATATCAGCAGCACTGCTTCCATTCATCAAGAAGCTAGTACAGAGCACCTGAGATGGGGCCATTATGCTTCAAGTTTTTTTTTCGCGAATACGCAACGATTGCGTATCATTCCATTGATAGATAGAAGAGTACAGGAGTGTTACAGGGGGGGGGGGGGGTAACCGCTCACTACGTACGCTAAGAGGCGTAGAGAGAGGCTACACGAGCAGAATACGGGATGCTCAGCCCGTAGGAGCTCAAGGAGGCATGAGATTAGCTATGTCTTTGGCACCGGCAGAGGCCCAAACCCTGGCATCGTCCTTGATAGCTTGAAGAAGAAGCGCTGTGGAGGGGTTCGCGTTGTCGAAGATGCATGTGTTGCGGTGGCGCCATAAGGACCATGCGGTAAGAAGCACCAGGGAGGAGAGCCCCTTGCGCATGGCGGTAGGCGCAGCCGCGACCGAGGACGACCACCAGTCCAGGAAGGAATCCTCCGGGTCCTGGGGGAGGGGGGTCGGGGCACGGCACCAAGCAAAAATCTCGTGCCAGATGGTCCTGGAGAAAGAGCAGTGGAGGAGCAGGTGGTCGATCGTCTCGAGCTCCTGGGCACATAACGCACAGAGATCGTCATGCGGGAGCCCATGGCGAGCGAGCCTAGCAGCAGTCCAGCAGCGGTCCATACCAGCCAGCCAGGCAAAGAACCGGATGCAGAGAGGGGCCCAGGTACGCCAAGTGAGCTTCCAGTGCGGGACAATGGTGGAGCCGGAGAACAATGCCTGATAGCAGGACTTGGCGGAGTAGGTGCCGCTGCTCGTCCAACGCCAACGTAGCTCATCGGGGTCGGAGGAAAGGGGAAAATGCTGAAGGCGTCGCCAGAGTTCCACGTAATGAACCAGGGCCACAGGCCCCAAGGCGCCACGGATGTCGGAGATCCAGGCCCTGCCCAGCAGGCCCTGCGCAACAGAACGCGTCCGCCGGAAACTCTTAGGGACCAAGGCGAGCACAGCCGGAGCGAGATCGGCGACGGACTGCCCATCGATCCACCTGTCCGTCCAGAAGTGGCAGGAGTTGCCGTCCCCCACGATCCACATCGTGGATGCGTTGAAGATAACCTGAACATCAGTGTCAGCCGGGATGTGGAGATGTCTCCACGGCCTGGAGGCGTCGGTGGCCTTAAGCCAAAGCCAGCGAGCGTGGAGAGCAATGCCCGTGAGCTGGAGGTCCCGAATGCCCAGGCCCCTAAACTCCAGGGGACGGCACACCTTGCGCCAGCTGACAAGATTGCCACCGCTCGAGGAATCGCTGCCGCCGTGCCAAAGGAACTCACGCATGATGCGGTTGATCTTCTTCAGGATGGAAGGCCGCAAAGCCATGGCCATGAGGAGGTGGGTGGGCATGGCGGCAAGCACATGCTAGACGAAGGCCAGTCTCTCGTCGCGGGAGAGAAGCGAAGCGCGCCAAGTAGGAAGCTTGCGGGCCATGCGCTCCATCGGGGGCATAAGAGCAGCCGCAGAGACCTTCCGGACCGAGAGGGGAATGCCCAAGTAGGTTATCGGGAAGTGCATGATCGGGCAGGAGAGCATGCCCGCGACATGCGCCAGCTGCGCGTCCGAGCACTAGATAGGCGAGGCAGAGCACTTCTGGAAGTTCGTGTGGAGGCCGGAGGCAGCACCAAAAATGCGGAGCAGCTCACGGACGACGATGAGCTCGTGCGGGTCAGGGTGACAGAAGATGACCACATTGTCAGCATACAAGGAGATGTTCGAGGCCATCCGGCGCTCGGTGAGGCGACGCAACACGCCGGAGCTAGTGGCGAATTGAAGGAGGGAGTTGAGGACGTCGATGACCAGCACGAAAAGCATCGGGGAGACAGGGTCGCCTTGGCGCAAGCCCTTCTCATGATGGATTGGCGGGCCCGAATTGCCGTTGATCAGAACACGGGTCTTGGCAGTGGAGAGAAGGATGGAGATCCATTCCCGCCATCGAGGACCGAAGCCAAGGTGGCGTAGGACCTGGAGGAGAAACGGCCAGGAGACCGAGTCGAAGGTGCGCGTAATGTCGAGCTTGAGGAGCACACGCGGGGCGCGCATGTTGTGGAGCTGACGAGCGGTCTGCTGAACAAGGATGAAGTTGTCGTGGATGTTGCGGCCCTTGATGAAGGCGCTCTGGTTGGAAGAAACCATGGCATTGAGACGAGGGGCGAGCCGGAGCGACAAGACCTTGGCGAAGAGCTTGGCTAGGAGATGAATGAGACTAATCGGCCGGTAGTCCGAAAGCGAGGCAGCGTCAGGCTTCTTGGGAAGAAGGGTGATGAAGGCTTCGTTGAGCTTCTGGAAGCCCATGCCGTTCATGTGGAAAAGCTTATCAAAAGCATCGCATATGACCTTCTTGATGACGTCCCAACAAGCGTGAAGAAACTCGGTCGTGAAGCCATCGGGGCCTGGCGCCTTGCCAGACGGGAGCTGCTTGGCCGCCTCCCAAATTTCAGCCTTGGAGAAAGGTACCTCGAGGGACGAAAGGTTCAAGGAACGACCATCAAAAGCCTCGAGGTTGAGGGTGGAGTCGCGCGGATCAGCCGCACCCAGAATGCCGGCAAAGTGATGGAAGGCAGCCTCCGCCATACCGGCCTCATCAGAAACAAGCACGTCGCCCACATGCAGGTACCTGATCCTCTTCTTGTGGAAACGGTGAGAGGCACGAATCTTGAGGAAGGTCGAGTTAGCGTCCCCCTCGTGGAGCCAGGACAGGCGCACGCGATGTCGGGCGATCGTGCGCTCAAGGGACGCGAGGCCTAGGTATTTGAGCTTTAGGTTTCTACGCAACCAAGTCTCGAGCGGGGAGAGGGGCCGCAGATCCATCGCCGCGTCAAGCCGGGCAATGAGCTCACGCGCGACCTGGAGCGGGAGAGAAACCGAGCCTACTCGCCGTGCACTCCAACTTTGGAGGCGACGAGCAGTGAATTTGAGGCGCTGGTACAACCGGCGGAAGGGGTCGGCGTCCGGAGGCTCGGCATTCCATGCCTCCGCCACCACTTCCTGGAAGCCATCAAGCTTCAACCAAAAACGCTCAAAGTGAAAGTGCCTGCGAACACCCGTCTGCTGGGAACAATCCACCAAGAGTGGGGCATGATCAGAGGTCGTCGAGGCAAGGCAGCGGAGAGAGCAACCAGGCTGGCACGCGTCCCAACTAGGAGTGCAGAGGACCCGATCGTTGCGCACGAGGGTGGGCGAGTCCTGCTCGTTCGACCAAGTGTACCTCCGACCATGGAGATACATGTCACAGAGCTCCATGTCGGCAACGAAGCGGCGAAAACGGCTCATGGAGCGATGGTGCAGGCGATTATTATTCTTATCCGCAGAAGAGGATCATGTTGAAGTCACCGCCAACAAGCCAAGGGCCCGCGCAGGTGAGGCGAAAGTTGTGCAACTCCGCAAGAAACTCCACCTTGGCCGCGTCATCTTGGGGACCATAGACGGAGGAAAGCCACCAATGCTGCCCACCGGTGGCGGAGGTGACGAGGGCGGAGACATGAAAATCGCCAATCTTCGGACGGGACAGGGAGATCTCGGAGTCGCGCCACGCCACCAGGATGCCACCGCGAGTCCCGGAAGCTGGGAGGAAGAAGAAGTCGCCTCCATACATGGGACCCAAGGTCTCAGAAACAATAGCAGTAGTGATCACGACAAGCTTCGTTTCGCTAAGGCAGACGATCGAGGGGGAGACGGATGAGACCAAGGACCGAACAGCCGTACGTTTTGCGCGGGAGTTGAGACCCCGCACGTTCCAAAATACCAATTTGAGGTTACAATCCATGAAAAAGAGGGGGAGCGGCAGGGGACCGAGAGGGAAGCCCTAAGAAGGGACTAAGAACGGCTGGACCGGCGCACAATCGAGGAGCTGCGTGACGCCCCGAGGGATCTGTCAGCCGTAGTAGTCAGCGAAGGCCTGAACGACGTCTTCCGCGAGCGGCCGCGCGAAGAGCTGGGCATACTTGGCAAGAATGGCATCATCCACCAGGCCATCATCCTCAAGAAGCCCAAGCCGGCGGAGAAGAACATGCTTTGCTTTCATCTCAGAATCCAGCCCACAGTCGGTCTTGGCAATGCGGCTGCTCCTGCGCGGGGTGAAGTTGGGCGGGACGGCATGGCGCGGGGCCGGCCGGAGGAATCTCGGGAAACCAGCGCGTCCCTCTGAGCAGGGGGGATAGGATCACCTGGGGATCCACAGCGCAACCACCCGCAGGGGGAGACCGAATCGTACGGGGATCCGAGGCAGGCGACGCGCAGCCGACCGCAGAGCGTGGCGAGCCAGCGGGGGAGGCGTGGGCGGGGGGGGGCAGCTATCTTCCTGGGAGGGAGAGCCCGAGCGACCCGACAAAACGCCCCGTGGGCCCGAAAGTTGTTGGGCAAGCGACGCACGGCCAATGGCCGGGGAAACGGGGAGGGGGGAGACAGGGTCCACCAGAACTGCGGCTTCCAGACGAACCAACGACAGGGCAGACCCGACAGCTGGCGACGCGGACCGGTCAAGGGCCACGTTTGAACGCGGCTCGGGCGAAGGGGCGAGACGCGCCACCGAATCGGCGGCTTTATCGAAAGTCGCGGCAGGGACCGCAGAATTGGCGGCTTTATCCAAAGCCACAGCAGGGCCCGCAGAAACGGCCAAGGCCGAAGCCAGGCCGAGCTGACGTAGCACCCAGCCGGTGCGAGACCGGGCCCACGTGACGCAGAGGGAGCACAGGCGGGCAGGGCCCCAGGATGCCCTGCCACCCGCGGAGGGAGGAGCATGCCTGTGGCGCCGGCCGCCGGCGGCAGGCCCGGCACCCCAAGATGACGAGCGCGAGGACTCTCCCGACGGGTTAAGCTGTGGCAAGCCGGCCAGGGCGGGGGGCACGGCGGCGAGTGGTCGGGGTCGACACTGGGATCCGCCGGCGGAGGGGGGGAGGAGGGAGCCGATAATCCTCCGTGCGCCGGACGTGAATGGAAACCGGCCAGCGAAGCAGATGGACGGCAAGGCGCTCCGCCACGTCCGGGTTGGCTTCCGGTCAGACGGCGTCGGGCTCCGGGAGGAAGAGCTCAGAGGAGCGAGGGATGGCGTCGGGGTTGGGTGTCCACGCTGAGAGGCGGAAGACGGCCATGTCCGACCCGTCACGAGTCTCAGGCGCAAGGCAGTCGATGATGCAGAACGGGGAGAGGAGGTGCTCGGCAGAGGAGCCGTGCCAGCCATGTTCGGGGATGCCGCGAATCTCGATCTCCACGCGCAGACGCAGCGAGACCGGCTCGGCACCCGCGGAGCGACTTCAAGGCTGGAACAGGAGACGAAAGCGAGGAGTACGGACGGGACGCTCCGCCACACGAGCACGGTCCCGCGCGTCGGCGAAGCACACCAAGAACTCGCCATCAGGGCGGGCATGGACGGAGAACGCGTCCTCGGCGAGGGCGAAGCGGTCCCTGAGCGCCGCCGCCACGTCAGAGCGGCCGACGCCAGAACGATTGCCCGCCACGATCACGACGAGCGCACGCTCGAGAGCGACCCCGGCAGACTGGATCTCCGCAGAGCGGCCTAGGAAGCAGAGTGCGCCGACCGGGCGCAGGGAGGGATGCCCTGACATGGCCTGGGGCGGGAGGGGGCCGCGGGAGGGACCGAGCCCGGGGGAGGGGTGGTCGAGGAGGAGGCCGCCGCACCGAACGACGCGGCCGAGACGGACGGGGAGGGGGCGCCATCGCACCGGAGAACGCGGGTGAGGCGGTGGGGGTGGAGCAGGACAAGGGCGTCGAGACCGAGGTCCCCGGGGACCCAGACCCACCAGAGGAGCGAGGGGAGGAAGCGCGGATGCGCTTGGCCGCCGGTGCGCCGGGCGGGGGAGAGGAGCGAGGGGCCTCGCAGAAGCGCGCGACATGACCAAAGAAGCGGCAACGCTTGCACCACACGCCCCGCCGGCACTTCGCGCGCACATGGCCAGGGCTCAGGCAGCGGGGACACTCATCCGAGGGTGGAGAAGGCGGCGACCTGGGACCGCGACCCGGCAGACGGCCACGCCGCGAGGGACGGCGGCTTCCGCCCGCGACCTGCCAGCCGGCAGCCTCGTCCGCGGAGGCGTCGCTGGGCGGGAGAGACACCAGCCCACCTTGGAGCGGGGTCGAGGGCGGGAAGCAGGCGGCGGGGAGGGGGTCAGGGCGTCGGCGGCCACCGGGGTGCGCTCGGGGGACGCCAGAGCGCCGACGCCAGCACCTGGCGGTAGGACAGCCGGGGCGACGGGGAGGCGGACGGAAGGCTGGTCTCCAGCCAGCGGAGCTCGTAGGACTGGCCGGTGGGGGGAGGGGAAGCCATCGGAGGAGGGCACGGGGCCGGGAGGGCCGGCGCAGAGGGTGGACGTTGGGGCCGGAGTGGCCACCGACGGCGAGGGCTAGGGGCGGGGAGCGGGAGCTTGATCTCTATAAAAAGGAAAGTTTCCCTTCCATGAAGTTTGCTCCTGGCATCCTAGCAGCACCCAAGATTGGAACTGACACTGAGAGGGGGGAGCATGATTACCTCGCCCAGCTCATGTGTGCATCGTAGTGCAACACAGTATCATCCTCACGTACCTTCATGGCTGCCAAGTTTGAGGAGCCCATGCACAAAGTGTTTGTAGCTACCCCTTGTGACCTAGCTCTGCCGCTCTATGTGCACCCTTGGACAACGACTCAATTGCACCATGTAGCTGACTCGCTGCCCCTGTGGCATCTGCCTCCTGTGTATTCCAATGACGAGACCATCAACCACTCCATCCCACTCACCTCGTCCAATCAAACCAAGTTGCCCCACGACCACCCTGTGAGGCGCCACTCTAAGAAACTGAGCCAAGCTTGTGCTATTTATCACCTAGTACCAGAGCAACTTAGACTCCTTAGTGCATGCTTATGGTTAGCATTGCATAGTAGTCAGTTCAAAGTGACAAAAACTTCAACACAAGTCTAAGGGTGTGTTCCCAAGAAAACATGTCTAGTGATGTGGGTTAAGACTGAAAAGTAGCAAGTCGCTTATAGAGCAAAAGACATGTTTCAGCCTTAAGGGTAGATATGGGCGAGTGGTAAGTAAGAGACTGGTGCAGTGACGCAGAGGCATGGTGGGGTGAAGGAATGTGCAAATCGAAAGCACGAGGCGCGGGTAGCATAGGCCCAGAATTACAGGAGATGGTACAGTCAGGATGTTGCTACTTTGATAATCAGGAAATAATGGCTAGTGGCGAAAGAGAGAAAAGATTTGGTAGCTAGTTTTCAGCTACCCCACGAGGCATGTCAAAGTAGCATGCTAATGAAACCGCCTCCTAAAGCTCCCCAGTGGGTTTTTAATGGCTTCGCAAAGGTTTGGTAGCTAGTTTTTAAACCTTAAAGGTAATTGTCGACGTCCTGGACTTGGGGGTATCCAGTCCTGCCTGCCTGCGGCCCACCACGTGGCTCCATCGACGGCCTGATACGGCCCAGCTTCAACATCAACACCGCAAGACCCCTCGCGAGGGGCCAAGCCTCGCGAGGCGGACGACGCCAAGACTCCTGAAGGAGTTGGCCTCCTCAGGAGAGCTCCTGAGGGGCGGAGAGTTCTATGCAGTTACCTCATGAGGCTCAGCTGATGTGAGCCATGACGACCAAGGCCAGGTGGGCGCAGAGCGCAGGTTTCCTCTTCGGTGCAAGGGAGGCAAGCCGCAGGCGCGGAGTCCCGAGGAATCATCCAAAGGTTTCCATTCTGGTGCAACAAGACCAAGACTGTCAGGACGGTAGGACGGAGGTCATCACCGAGCCCACCGCAACGTCACGACCAGAGGCTTTTCGCAGGCGAAGACTACTTTTGTCAGGATAGATTGTATTACTTGTCCCCTTTCAAATCCCGCCGTTGTGGAATCCCTTCCCGCTCATATTTGGGAGGAGGACCAAGGCCACTATATGGACTTAGCCACCACCATAGAGGAGGACCGAAACCAGAACAAGTAGAGCACCGCAACAGCTCAAGAACACCTCACTTCCTGAGGCTTGTTCATCCATTGTACTAGTTCATCCATAGCCCCTCGAGGCAATCCACCACACCACACTGGATTAGGGTATTACACCACAACGGTGGCCCGAACCAGTATAAATCTCTATGTCTTTGTGTCTCTGTGAGCTCGACGCGCTAGGCTAGGGAGGATCGCGAGCAGGCAGGCTAGGCAGGTTGAGATCTCCGCACGCACCCCAGAGTTCGAACCTCTCAAGGGTTGCCGGATCCTGAAATCCGACAGTAATGTAGTCGGACGCCAAACGACATGGCTGTGTCAAACGTCATGGTATTAAGTAGACTTCTCCAACAACAACAACAAAGCTTTTCGTCCCAAACAAGTTGCGATAGGCTAGAGGTGAAACCCATAAGATATCGCAACCAAATCATGGTTCTGGCACATGGATAGCAAGCTTCTACGCACCCCTTTCCATAGCTAGCTCTCTTTCGATACTCCAGTCCTTCAGATCCCTCTTTATGGACTCCTCCTATGTCAAGTTAGGTCTACCCCGACCTCAATTGACATTATCGGCACACTTTAGCCGTCCATCCACTATGCACTGGCGCTTCTGGGGCCTGCGCTGAATATGCCCAAACCATCTCAGACGATGTTGGACAAGCTTCTCTTCAATCGGCACTACCCCAACTCTATCTCGTATATCATCATTCCGGACTCGGTCCTTCCTGGCCACACATCCATCTCAACATACGCATCTCCGCCACACCTAACTGTTGAACATGTCGCCTTTTAGTCGGCCAATAACTCAGCGCCATACAACATTGCAGGTCAAACCGCCGTCCTATAGAACTTGCCTTCTAGCTTTTGTGGCACTCTCTTGTCACAAAGAATGCCAGAAGCTTGGCGCCACTTCATCCATCCGGCTTTGATTCGATGATTCACATCTTCATCGATCTCCCTATCCTTCTGCAGCATAGACCCCAAATATCTAAAGGTGTCCTTCGAGGCACCACCTGCCCATCAAGACTAACCTCCTCCTCGTGCCTACTAGTACTGAAATTGCACCTCATGTACTCGGTTTTAGTTCTACTAAGTCTTAAACCTTCGGATTCCAAGGTTTGTCTCCATAGCTCTAACTTCCTATTGACCCCCATCTGATTATCATCGACTAGCACCACATCATCCGCAAAGAGCATACACCACGGGATATCTCCTTGTATATCCCTTGTGACCCCATCCATAACCAGAGCGAAAAGATAAGTGCTCAAAGCTGACCCCTGGTGCAGTCCTATTTTAACTGGGAAGTCATCAGTGTCGCCATCACTTGTTCGAACACTTGTCGCAACATTATCATACATGTCCTTGATGAGGGTAATGTACTTTGTTGGGACTTTGTGTTTCTCCAAGGCCCACCACATGACATTCCGTGGTATCTTATCGTAGGCCTTCTCTAAGTCAGTGAACACCATATGCAGGTCCTTCTTTTGCTCCCTGTATCTCTCCATGAGTTGTCGCACCAAGAAAATGGATTCCATGATGCATGAAACCAAACTGATTTTGGTCACGCTTGTCATACTTCTTAAGTGATGCTCAATGACTCTCTCCCATAGCTTCATTGTATGGCTCATCAGCTTAATTCCATGGTAATTAGTACAACTCTTAACATCCCCCTTGTTTTTGAAGATTGGTACTAATATACTCCGTCTCCATTCTTCTGGCATCTTGTTTGCCCGAAAAATGAGGTTGAAAACTTAGCTAGCCATACTATAGCTATGTCTCCGAGGCCTCTCCACACCTCAATGGGGATACAATCAGGGCCCATAGCCTTGCCTCCTTTCATCATTTTTAAAGCCTCCTTGACCTTCGACTCCTGGATTCGTCGCACAAACGCCTACTGGTATCATCAAAGGAGTCATCCAATTCAATGGTAGAGCTCTCATTCTCCCCATTGAACAACTTGTCAAAGTACTCCCGCCATCTATGCTTAATCTCCTCGTCCTTCACCAGGATCTGGTCTGCTCCGTCATTGATGCATTTAACTTGGTCAACATCCCTCGTCTTCCTCTCGGATCTTAGCCATCTTATAGATGTCCCTTTCGCCTTCCTTCATGTCTAACCGCTAGTAGAGGTCCTCATACGCCCGACCCCTTGCTTCACTCGTAGCTCGCTTTGCGGCCTTCTTTGACATCTTGTACTTCTCTATGTTGTCTGCGCTCCTATCTAGGTAGTGGCGTCTAAAACAATCTTTCTTCTCCTTAATAGCCTTCTGGACATTATTATTCCACCACCAGGTATCTTTAGCTTCTCTTTTACTTTCCCTGGACACTCCAAACTCCTCTGAGGCCACCTTACGAGTGCAAGTCGTCATCATCATCCACATATTGTTTGCATCGCCTCCTTCCTCCCAAGGGCCCTCCATAATACCCTCTCCTTGAACGCCTGAGCTCCCTCCCCCTTGAGCTTCCACCACTTCGTTCTAGCTACTTTGGCATGCTTATCCTGCTAGACAGGAATCCGAAAGCGGAAGTTAGCCACCACCAGCTTATGCTGAAGGATAATACTCTCTCCAGGTATCACCTTACAATCTAGGCACGCACGCTTGTCTTCTCTTCTCGAGAGGATGAAATCAATCTGGCTAGAGTGTTGACCACTACTAAAAGTCACTAGATGTGATTCCCTCTTTTGAAATAGGGTGTTAGCTACGATCACTGTCAGATCGTCCAAGATGGAAGTTTCTTCACAGAATCACTATCAGATCCTTGTATTGCCTCTTCTACTAGTGCCCCCAACCTAACCGATAGCCTATCCAACTCCTTGATTCGGTTTTTGGTAGGAGCACGAGTCTCCAACTTGCATAATTCACTGGCTAGTTGTGTAAAGCATTCGTAATAAAGGCATGTATGTATTTTTTAAAATCATTAAAATGTTATGTTGGAACCTTTGTTTGTCATGTGTATGAATAGTACGTGGAACACAAGCTTTTCCTCGACTGGTGAAGATGAGCGCAGTTGGGTCATGAGGAAAAACTAACCCCGCGCCAGGGTAAGCTAATTAACATGCATACAACAAGCAATATGAACTGACTCATGTCCAAAGATGGAAAGAATAATTAAAAATCACTATTATTTGACTTTTTGTTTAGCAGAACCCATACCTTCAAAAAAGTTCTGCTTGTTCATAGGTGCTTCAACCTGCATGAGTGCATATGTTACAACGATGATCGGAACAATATATTGCCTCGGTTAACAAGAGCGTGAAACGACAAAGAGTGAGTGAATTAATAAAAATCCTTATGGTCCAACTTGCATAGTAGATGTTGAATATCAACTTATTCAATTCAAAGTGGCCTAATAACTGTCAAACATTCATGTACAACTTATGCAAGAGTTGAATTACCATGAATAAACACACCATACAAAGTGATTCTCATGCCTAAATTACTTTTACTTCAGTTAGAGGTAAGTGGTTGTTTGGTTGTCTCTAAGCTATTAGGGATAGAAAGTTTTTTTGTTACAAGGAGATACATTTGAGCCATGACAGTTAACAACCATATCTTCTCTTCAAGCTAAGCTCATGACGAACTTGACATACAGGATCCGATGTCATTAGTTAACTAAGCGGTCCTAGGTCAACATGTTCATATTGTTGAGAATAGCAACTTGTATTATTAGGAGGCCAATGCCAACATATATACACACGCATGAGAATGCCAAAAGGCTACAAGAGGATGCCACGAGACTAGAATGCAAAAGGCCAAAAGACATCATTTAATATAACTGTAACACCCCCCCCCCTCAAACTCATGGTGGATCCACAACACTGAGTTTGGAAAGGTGAAATCCATGTTGCGCTCTAGCCTGAGCCTTCGTGAAGAAGTCCGCTAGCTGTAACTCAGAAGGCACATACTGAAGAGCAACAACATGATCCTGCACAGCAGCGCGCACCTAAGAAGCATCAACACCAATGTGTTTGGTAAGCTCATGCTTCACGGGGTCCCGCGCAATACTGATAGCACCTATGCTGTCTGACAGGAGGGTGGTAGGTGTAGTAACAGAAACACCAAAATCCTCCAGTAACCATCATAACCAAGTCACCTCAGCCGTCAGAAGAGTCATAGCTCGCAACTCGGCCTCTGCACTCGAACGAGAAACTGCAGTCTGTTTCTTCGTCTTCCAGAAAATGAGGGAACCACCAAGAAAGACACAATAGGCAGAAAGTGAACGATGATCTGTAGGATCACTAGCCCACGTAGCATCCGAATAGGCCTGGAGCTGTAACGAGCTGGAACGGGGGAAAAGAGACGATGAGAGATCGTGCCACGAAGATATCGTAGAACGCGAAGAAGGTGACTATAGTGAACTGAAGTGGGAGCAGAAAGAAACTGACTCGGAATATGGACAGGATAGGAAATATCCGAACGAGTGACAGCAAGATACACAAGACTCCCAACAAGATGACGATAACGTGTCGGACCAGACAAGGGCTCACCATCAGAAGCACGAAGGTGAACATTGAGCTCCATAGGAGTCTCAGCAATGCTCTCATCACTAAGAGCCGCACGAGTAAGAAGGCCCTGGATATACTTTTCTTGGGAAATAAAAAGCCAGCAGAGGTGGAGGAAACCTCAATCCCAAGAAAGTAACGAAGAGGACCAAGATCAGACATAAGGAACTGCTCATTAAGACGGGCCTTGACAAAGGCAATGTACTCAGAATCGTCGCCAGTGATGATCATGTCATCAACATATACAAGAAGAAGAGTGCGACCACGAGCAGAAAGGTGGACAAACAACGCTGGATCATGATCACTGGGTGAAAAACCAGCAGCAGTGACCACAGAGGCAAAACGCTCAAACCAAGCGCGAGGGGCTTGCTTAAGGCCATAGAGAGAGCGACGAAGACGACAAACCATGCCATCGGGAACTGAATACCCAGGTGGTGGCTGCATATAAACCTCCTCATGCAACTCACCATTAAGAAAGCATTTTTAACATCAAGTTGTGACACGGACCAGTGGCGAACAGAGGCCACGGCGAGAAGTGTGCGGACAGTGGTCATATGGGCCACAGGAGCAAATGTCTCATCATAATCACGACCATGCTCCTACTAAAAGCCGCGAGCCACGAGACGAGCTATATAACGCTCGAGAGAACCATTTGAGCGAGTTTTAATCTTATAGACCCACTTACAAGTGATGGGACGAACACGGGGAGGAAGAGAAACCAGATCCCATGTGCCGTTGCGCTCAAGTGCGGCAATCTCCTCTGCCATCGCAAACTGCCATTCAGGATGAACAACAGCATCACGATAAGAAGTAGGCTCAAGTACAACCGAAAGGCCATATCGGCTAGGAGAATAGCGGTCAGGAGGAGGGCAAGGTCGAGCCCGAAGACCATAAGTCGGCTGGGACGAGGAAGACGGTGCACCAGAAGTAGATGGCACGTCAATAGATTCATCCATAACACGTCGACGACGGGTATAATGAAAAGGAAAAGTGGGATGAGAAGGAACCACTGGAGGTGATGGAGATGAAGAAGACATCGGTGATGAAGGTGGGAGTATCATGCAATAAGGAAGGAGAAGAAACGATAGGAGCATATGGTGTCGGATCTACAATAGTGGGACGAGGAGGAGTAGGAATATGAGGCACAGAGGGAGGTGTAGCAGGAAATGTGAGAAAAGAGATATCCTCTACTGAAAAGGTCGAAGAGGATGGTCGTGGGTAGAATTGACGAGACTCATCAAAGGTCACATCCCTAGAAATACGCATCCGTCGACCGACAGGATCCCAACACCGATAACCCTTATGTTCATCACTGTAGCCCAGAAAAACACACTCGACAGACTGAGCGCTTAGTTTGGTGCGTTCTCGGGGGGCAAGGAGAACATAACAAGCACAACCAAACATCCAAAGAGCAGAATAATCAGGAGAATGATCAGAAAGACGCTCTAGAGGAATAGCTCCCTGTAGAGCAGATGAGGGTTGAATGTTTATGAGATATGTGGCAGTGGAGACAGCCTCAGCCCAGAAATGAGGCGGAAGAGAGACGGCAATCATCATCGCACGAGCTGTCTCAAGAAGGTGACGATGCTTGCGCTCAGCCACGCCATTCTAAGCATGAGCACCGGGACAAGAGAACTGAGCAAGAGTACCCTGCTCAGCAAGAAAACCACGCAACATTTTGGAGATATACTCGCCAGCAGAATCAGCACGAAACACGCGAATAGGTGTAGAGAACTGAGTGTGGACCATGGCGGCAAAACCGCTTATAAATAGAGAGAACCTCGCTACGAGAAGACATGAAGTAAAGCCAAGTGTAGCGAGAGAAATCATCTATAAAAATAATATAGTAGCGATGGCCCCCTTTGGAAGAGAAGGGAGCCGGACCCCACACATCTGAATGTACTAAATCAAAAGGGCGCTGAGACACTGACTCGCTAGTAGGATAAGGTAACTGAACTTGTTTACCAAGCCTACAACCCTGACACTGTAAGGAGACATCTCCTGAGACAGGCCCCAGAAGACCACGACGAACTAAAGACGATAGTCGAGAACCACAAAGGTGACCAAGTCGATGATGCCACTGCTGGAAGGAGCTGGTAGCTGAAGCGACGAAGGCAGATGGACTGGCGAGTGTGGTGGTAGCGGAAGGAACATTAAGCCAGTCCAACTCCCAAAGCCCCTGAGAATCATGGCGGCGCGGGCCAGCCCCAACCAGAGCCTTCGTGTGGCGATCCTGGATAGTGCAAGAATCAACATCAAGAATGACACGACAACCAGAATCAGTAAGCTGACCCGCAGAAAATAGGTTCATAGTAAGGCGAGGCACATGAGAAACATCTGGAACATAAAAGGAAGTGGCAAGAGTGCCTTGACACGCAACAGGAAGAGGAGTATCATCAGCAGTAAGAACATTAATAGGAAAATCGAGAGATCTACGAGAGGACAAGATAGAAGAATCGGAGGACATATCAAATGAAGCTCCAGAATCCAGAACCCATGGGGATGTACCTGACTGTGTAGACAGTGGTCGCTCAACACTAGAAGCACCAATCACAGAGCCTGCAGTACCTGTCGAAGAGCCTGAAGCAGCAAGTAGACGCTTGAGCTTCACAATATCTTGCTCAGTCAAGGAGACACTAGATGGCGTCGAGGAAGAAGCACGAGTCCCAGAAGAAGAATTGCGCTCCATATTACGCATAACATTTCTTCTTGAAGCAGTCAGACTCGGGGTGACCATCCCTGTTGTAGTAGTCACAATGAGTACAAGGACGAGAGCGGCCTTCACGAGAGCGGGTCTCACTACCCGAAGGAGTGGGCAGTAGCGGCGGAGCACTGGAGCGAGAAGACACTGGTGGAGTAACAGCTCGAGCAGCGAGCACAGAGGGAACCTGAAGCAAACCAGCACCACGGAGGCGAGTCTCCTCAGCACGAAGCTCGGAAAACACCTCAGAAATAGGAACACGGCCACGAGCAAACAACTGAGCACGTCGAGGCTCAAACTCCCCATGGAGCCGTGACAAGAACTCATAGACGCGCTGAAACTCCCAAGTCTGACCTCACAGTCTGGCAACACGGGCAAGTGCCACAAACAATAGTGCGAGGGAGTCAAGCTGGCGCCAGATAGCAGAACTCTGAGTGTAGAACTCATCAATAGTGGAGTCTCCCTGCTAAAGAGCATACTCCTGACGGACCACAGACAAGTAGAGAGCATCACCAGAGGGTTGATAGCACTGACGAAGATGAGTCCACATCTCAAAGACAGTACCGAGGCCTATAAACTCAGAAGCAAACTGAGGCAAAACACTGGAAGTGAAAATAGTCGCAACACGAGCGTCATCATCACACCACTGAGTGTAAGCAGCCAGATCGTCACGATAAACAGAAAGAGCATTTGAATAATCCAAGACATCCTGGTCATAAGTGGCACCCGCATCATCAGCAGCAACCCTGGTTGCAGCCCTATCAGCATCAGAAGCATCTGCGTCAAGAGCTGGTGGCGTCGGCGGTGGGGTAGGAGCCACAGGAGGCACTAGGCGCGGAGGACAGGGGACCTCACCGGAAAGAACACCCCAGAGACGAATGCCACGCATGTGAATGTGCATAAAGGCAATGAACTTGGCATAGTTAGCCCCATCAAATAACACCGGGCAGCGCGGGATGGCAACATAGCCAGATGACGCCAAAGACATGGTGCTCCTTTTCTGTCTTTTTTTTAGAGTAGCAAAGGTCACCCAAGACTCAACTAGCCAATATGAGAGTGGGCAGAACTAGCAGCAGATCAATCAGACGAAAAGCCAGCCGAACAGGACCAAATCAATTAGATAGAGTCGCAATGTGGAGCAGTAGACACCCGAACAAGAAACAGCAGCAGCCACACGTAACCATGCGAGCACCCCGCAGGCAGCCGCGGAAGACAACAGCGTCGCGAACGGGGCGAGTAGCAGCGGCGCAGACAGGGCCGGCGACCGGTGGTGCCGCAGAAGGCAACAGTGCGCGGACGAGGACGGCGGCAGCAGCAATGGCGAAGACGGGGCCGGCGGCCGACAGCCGCAGAAAGCAGCAGCGGCGCGGACGAGGCCCACGGCCAGCAGCGACCTTGGAGGAGGCCGAGCGGCCAGCGGCTGGATCGATTAAGACCAGCGGATTCCATGCGAGGGCCAAATCGATTCACAGTGATTCCACGGGAGGTCAACAACTAGCCAGCGGCTGGATCAACTAGCTAGCTTTGATGCAAAGTTCCCGTAGTTGGAGATGGACGCAGGCAAAAACAAAATCACGACCAGCAGGAAAGAGAACGGCGGCCGTGTAGGAGATTGGATCGGGAGCAGCACGAGTTGCGCGTGCGTTAAAAAATACCTAGAGCTCTAATACCATGTTGAGAATAGCAACTTGTATTATTAGGAGGCCAATGCCAACATATATACACATACATGAGAATGCCAAAAGGCTACAAGAGGATACCAAGAGACTATAATGCAAAAGGCCAAAAGACATCACTTAATATAACACATATAAGGTGACAGGTCACTGACAAACTCTCTAGTTTGTTGTCTTTTGTTTTGCTTCTTTTTCTTTTAGCTACAAGGACTAGAATCATGTTGGTATGCATGTATTTGTTCAAGATCATCCAATTGTTGCTTTGGCTTGTCTTTCTGTTTGCCAATTGGAAGTGACAAGAACACATGGGATTCTCTAGTCTCTATCTATGCTCATCTTACCTAAATTCTACTCCATCTATGCACACGATCATTTGTTCTGCAAACCCTGGAAGTACTGGATGATGTTCCAAGAACTACCGACCAAGTTTCCACCTTCAAAAATTCTCTAAGGTGTTTGAAACCTCCGGTAAAATCTCTATAGGAGTTATCAAATATTTATCTTGTTTGTTCGTGGATTTTAATCTTTCATCCCTGGCACTGCTTTAAACCAAAGGCTCGGTACCAATGGTCCCTTTGTTTACGGTACTATCGGTCAGTGTGCGACTTAAGCACCCTAGTACGCACCTCTACAGGTTCACTTCGATCCATATGTGCTTGTTGTGCTCAAGCTTTCCAATCGCCTCTGCCATCATCATTGTCACTTTCGACATTTCCATGCACTTTCTCCGCTAAATCTGCTTGACGCAATACAGTAAATCTTCCGTCGTACTTGTCGTAGTCTGCAACCGCCAGGTTAGGGTATTTGCAAACCCTACCCCTAATCCATGTTTAATTTTAAGGCTAGATCAATCTTTAGGCCAATATATTCTTCTCAAACACCCCACAGTCCATGCAAGATACACTGAAAATCCACCGATTTTCATTCTGTAATTTCAAATCTTTTACAGAGCCTAAAACCATCGTAGTAGTACCTCTTGATACGACCAGAACAATGTTGAGCTAGCGTCCAAGATGTCACTCTTCAAAACTACTGCTCGAAATTGCCGACGCTATTTTAGCAGTGCGCCCTACAGCTTTATAACTACTTGATACTACCGACTAAATTTCTATCTGAAACTATCAGACCTTGCGAAAAACTAAAAATTGCGTCATTTTAATTTTTCTATTACTTTCTTTGTATCCATGTGTATCTTACCTCTGCTTCTCATCTATATATCATCCACAGGTATTTGTTGGCCGGCTTTGCTCAGTGGTCTGCTTAGTTGTCTGCTTGCAAGATGTCTAGATCAGGATCTAACTCTAATGCTATCTATAGTGATCATATAGACCTGGATGTTGGATCCTTGTTTTCAAAAACGCAGAGACTTGCGTTTCTTTTCATTGAAAAGGAAGAGTTGAAGTTACAATCCTCGAGAGGCACAGGTAATGAGCAATGCAAGGAAATTAATGTACATCCCAAGACCGAGGCATAGTGTCATGGAGTCCGGAAGCACCAGCTCTGGCCCAAAGCTTCGCCTCGTCCCTTATCTTCGCAACCAGGCTGCTGACAGATGGTTGGGCACCCTCGAAGACACATTCCTTATGGTGTTTCCAAATCATCCATGGGGTGAGCAGGGCAATGGGGGTGAGCCCTTTGCGCATGGGTTTTGAGGTGTGTTGTTTAGCAGCGTGCCACCAGTCCAGGAGGGAGGCGTCATCGTCCGGCGGTGTGCAAGACATGCGCAGCCAGGCAAGCATCTCGTGCCAAACCTGCCTGAGGAACGGGTAGCAGAGACGCGGGTGGCGTGTCAACTCGGGGCTCTGGCAACAGAGGAGGCATGAGGTGCGATGCTGGAGGCCGCGGCGAACAAGGCAGTCCAGCACCGATCCCGGTCAGCTAGTCGGTGGAAGAAGCACACCCGAGGTGGCGTTCCTCCAAATGAACTTCAGGAGCTACTGCGGAGCGAGCCCTGGATGGTGGCCTGATAGCAGGATTTCACAGAGTGAACACCACTCGAAGTCCACTTCCATAGTAGGTGATCGGGCTTCGTGGTCAGGGTGGTGTGCCCGGCGGCATACCAGAGCTGGATGTACTGTCCGATCTTGTAGACGCCCAGCGCGCCATGGATGTTACAAGCCCAACTGTTGGCCAGAAGTCCATTAGAGACGGTTCGTAGTTTTCGGCGGCGCTTAGCGACGCAGTCAGAAAGATGCGGAGCAATCTCGCTGACTGAGCGCCCGCCGATCCACTGGTCCTCCCAAAATAAGGTGGTGCGGCCATTGTCGTGGTTCTAAGTCTGACAGTAGAGTGGGGGGTAGGTATGGAGAGGCAAGGTCCTAGCTATGGAGAGGTTGTAAACACAAGAGATGTACGAGTTCAGGCCCTTCTCGGAGGAAGTAAAAGCCCTACGTCTCGGAGCCCGGAGGCGGTCGAGTGGATTATGTGTATATGGATTACAAGGTGCCGAACCCTTCTGCCTGTGGAGGGAGGTGGCTTATATAGAGTGCGCCAGGACCCCAGCCAGCCCACGTAATGAAGGGTTTAAGGTGTATTAAGCCCGGGGCGTTACAGGTAACGCCCCACATAAAGTGTCTTTACTATCATAAAGTCTACTTAATTACAGGTCGTTGCAGTGCAGAGTGCTTCTTGACCTTCTGGTGGTCGAGTGAGTCTTCGTGGTCGAGTCCTTCAAGTCAGTCGAGTGAGTCCTTCGTAGGTCGACTGGAAGGTGATCTCTTCTAAGGGTGTCCTCGGGCAGGGTACTTAGATCAGGTCCGTGACCCTACCCTAGGTACGTGACTCCATCAGCCATCACCCATTGCCATCAAGGTGGAGGCAAAGAATAGAGCTCACTCCTCGGCACAGAACTGCAAGTCTAAGTTGCTACATGCTCAGTTGCTATCAGTGCGGCTCAACCAGAGCCATCGCAAGCGAAGCGCCAGCCCGGTTCGCTCTAGGTCTGGGATGCCGAGGCCTCCAAACTCAATTGGTGGCAAGTTCGGCGCAATTGACATGGCAGTTGCCCGCTATTGGCAGCCTCGCACCCAGCCCACAGGAACCCTATCTCAATCTTCTCGAGATGCTTGATGATTTTCTTGGACGAGCAAAGACCAGCAGCTGGTGTATGGGGATCGCATAGAGGACAGACTTGACTGTTGCGAGGCGCCCAACCTTGTTCATGAGTCCTCTTTTCCGAGATGGAAGTTGTCCTTGTGCCGTATACACGAGAGGCTGCAGCTGCGAGGCGGTGGGGCGTCTCACCGTGAGTAGAATTCCCAAGTGAGTGGGAGCTCAACGATTGGGCACCCCAGGAGCTAGACAACGGGTGTTGCTATGCCGATGTCGCAATGGAGGGTGGCGGAGCTCTTGGCGGAGTTGACGCGGAGCTCCGAGGCATGGCCAAATAGCTGGAGGGTCTCCTTCACCACAATGACCTCAGCTGGCGATGGGTGACAACACAACACGATATCGACAACGTTTAGTGAGATTGCCGGGATGGAGCGTCGCAGGTGCGGCTGATACCAAGAGAGACGGCATGACTGATCAAACGCCCAAGCACATCCACGCGCGAGGACGAAGAGCTATGGGGACAGCGGGTCGCTTTGTCGGAGGCCGTGGCGGTGCCAAATTGGCGGTCTAGGGGCTCCATTGAGGATTCGCGTGCTCGCCAAAGGTAGCAGGATTGCAAGCCATTCTAGGAAGCGATCCCTAAAGCCATACCGACGCAATACCTCAAAGAGGAACTGCCATGAGATGGAATCGAAGGCCTTCACGAGGTCAAGCATGAGGAGGACTCTAGGGGCCTTGAGCTAGTGGAGTAGGTAGGCTGATTGCTTGACCAGGACAAAGTTACCGAGAAGGTTGTGCCCTGGGACGAAAGCGTTCTAGTTCGAGCTGACGAGGCCAAACAACTTAGAGGCACGGCGTAGCAAGAGTGTTTTCGCGAACTTAGCGACAAGATGGATCAGACTAATAGACCTGCAATCAGGGAATCCGACAACATCGACGCGCTTGGGCAGCAAGGTAAGGAGCACTTGGTTGAGGCGGCAAAATCCTTGTCCGCGCATGTCGTAGAGCTGCTGGAAAACGTCCACAATGTCCTGCTTAACCATGTGCCAAGAGGCACGAAGGAACTCGGAAGTAGAGCCGTCAGGGCCCGGCGCCTTGCGTGCAGGAAGCCGCTTTATTGCGTTCCATATCTCCTCCATGTTGCGCCACAAGGTTCAGCGTGCAGTCGCGATCGACAGAGGTGCCCAGTGGGCCATCAAAGTGTAAGAAAGTCGCTTCCTCCACGTCGATGTGCTCGATGAGGACGCAATCGCGGAGGTGATGTTGTGCATCCTACTCTTCTGTCGGCAGTAGGTGCTCTGCCTGTGGAAGAATGATGTGTTTGCATCCCCGTCCTTTAGCGAACGTCGCCGGATTATGATTTGTAAGTTGGATAGGATCACCCATGTGCTCAAATTCCAGACCATGACGAACTCCGTCACCCTCATCCTCCACAATCATGGTGTGCATGATCACACATGTTGCACTTCCCACAACGTCTCTGCATCTCATATTCTTGCAGGTCCTCAAACAACTGCAAAACGGGTTTGGAGCACTCCAAATGCCCTTCTGACCCCTTCGATCAGAGCGGGCATTCGCGGTCAATCCACATGACCTACAACAGGCCCGCATAATCACTCACCTTCATATCTGATGCGGAGCATCCCTCGACCATCCCCATGGACGTCCCCTCACCACCGCAAGCACTAAGAGGACAAATGACGAGAGCTCGCGCACGTGTCATTGAAACCGAAGTTAACTCCTTCCTCTTCGAACTCCATTCGAATTCACGTGAGAGTTGGGTCCTACCTCAAACGGAGACATTGTGCATTCTTAGGTACCAAGAAGATGACCGTGAAGAGGCGAGGACGAAGATACAAGCAACTATGGAAGAGGGAGGAGAAGGGCATGAAGACGCGGAAGCTCTGGACACCCCGGGTGCCCGGCCCCCTCTGCCCCCGGGTGCCCGGCCTCCGGCTGGGAGCTGGCCCTGGACGCCCTGGGTGCCCGGCCACCCAGCCTGGGCGCTGCCCCGCCGCCCCGGGTGCCCAGGCCACTGCCCCCGCGTGCCCGGCTCCCCCGCCTGGCGCTGACTTGGGCCACCCCGGGTGCCCGGCCAAATGGCCCCAGGTGCCAGGCCCTCCTACAGCCGCAGCCCAGCGCGCCCCTTACCACCCCGGGTGACCAGCCCCCCTCTTCTCGGTAACCTCCGGGTGCTCGGACCCCTTTGCACCGGGTGCCCGGACCCGTCCAGCTTGTGTCTGCGTGCACTAAGGGTAAAAGACCCATGTACCCCCGTTTTCCCTCAATTTCGGCCCTAGCCTATAAGTACTCCTCACCTAGCTTGTTCTAGAGGTTAGCAAAGTATTTGATAAGACACTAGAGAGCTTTGATAGACACTAGAGAGCTTTGCTCCTTGTATCCCCTCATCTTGGAGATCAAGCCCCCACTTTGGGAAGAATCCTTGTGGTATTTGTTCCAGTAGTACTTCTTACATTGACCGTTAGCTTCTTGTTTTCACCCTTTTGCATGAAAGGGGTATTTGTCCGAGTGGACGTGCTTCGCGACTGATCGGGGTATGTTGACTGCAAGGAAAAACATGGTGGCACTCGTATGTCTCCGGAGGAGATAGACTAGTGGTCCGATGTGGACGTGCCATGAAACCCAAGTGGCGTGACTAGCGTGTGGGCTGATTCTCCGGAGAGGGGCTACTCATTATCCCGGGGGAACACCAGCACATGCCATCTCTGAGTCCAAGTTTGTGAAACTGACGCCTTGGAGCCTAGAATAAGGGCCAAGTGTATTTGTAGAGGAACGTCATTTTCACCCTTCGCAGTCCTGAAGATGACTCCAGGTAATGATTTGGGCGATCGTCCGAGTGGATGGTGCTACCCTTATAGATCTTCGGCGGACCGAGCATGTATGGTCAGAAAAATATTCCTGATGTGATCAACAGGTTGATCAAATGGGCGTAACCCCTGAGGGCGGCATGGTGCGCAGCCCCCGAGTGATGCTCGAAAGAGGTAAGCCTGCTACAGAGTGCGATATGAGGTTTGATCATATGAGAAACTTATTCGTTCCCGTGTTGGGTGTAGTGGTGAAGACATGTCCAACTGATGGTGACGCGCGGGGCGGCCGAGGGGCGAGGATGTGTACAGCCGAGTGACGACGCGCGGGGCGGCCGAGTGGCAAAGACGTGCACAACCAAGTGGCGACGCGCGGGGCGGCCGAGTGGTGAAGACGTGCACAACCGAGTGGGGACGCGCGGGGCGGCCGAGTGGTGAGGACGTGCACAACCGAGTGGCGACGCGTGGGGCGGCCGAGTGGTGAGGACGTGCACAACCGAGTGGCGACGCGCGGGGCGGCCGAGTGGTAAGGACGTGCACAACCGAGTGGCGACACGCGGGGCGGCCGAGTGGTGAATATGTGCACAACCGAGTGGTGACGAGCGGGGCGGTCGAGTGATGATGTGCGAGGTGGCCGAGCGAAAGACTACGTGTCCAGCCAAGTGGAAAAAATGGTCTTCGAAGGAGTTAGCCAAAAGCTTTCGGAGTTGATGTAGCGAGGAGGTCGGTGTAGTGTGGTTGCGACGCAACAAGTCCGGCGCGACAACTGAGCCTGAGTAGGAATGAAGATCGCGCGCAAGAGTGTCCGAGTGATTATGAAACTTGTCAAAGTGACGGATCGAATGCATTTGTTGAAGTGAAGGATCTAACTGGTGATGAAGTACTCGACCGCTCAAGAGAGTGTCATTCCGAATGAGCTGCAGCCCTCGAGAGCGGTGTAGCCCCCGAGCATACTACAGGCTTCAACAACGGACATGTTGGAATACGAGAAATATAGTTTTGAATGGATAATGTGTAATTCATCGAGTCGGACTCGGATAAAGATGAGGAGAAGCTTCCAAGTGATGCTCAAAAGAGGCAAACTCGCAAAGGAGTGAAGTGTGTTGTTTGATTACAAAAGTGATTTATCTGTCTCATGCCTGACGAGGTCTATATTATTGATACGATGAAGAGGATTCCACAGAGGGGTTGGCCGGATGTGTTTGAAGTGAACAGAGCGACAAGGTCGGTGTTGTGGTGCGCTAGGACTGGTACGGTGACCGAGTCCGAGTAGCGATGAAGTTGGTGCATAGGGCCGTCGAGTGATCGCGTAACTTGTGTATGAAAAATAGCACAAGCCAACGTAATAATTTACCGAGGAAATTTGATGTGTGCTGAAATGATTTGTGTAAATAATACCCATAGACACCCGCTCGGTGTGCAAGGGGCTTGCTGGTTCAGCACCAGCAAGAGTCTAAAAGAGTGAAGGATCCAACCGGACATGTTGGAGTGCTGGTTCAAATAAACGGAAGTGTAGTGTTCCGACTGAGTTGAAGCCCTCGAGGACCGATGCAAACTCGAAATGAAGAACACATGGTGTTCGTGATTGACGTATGCGTAAAAATGGAAGTTGGACTCGGTGGCATGGCCTCCGAGTGAACGTGATGTGTGAATTACGAGATACTCAGGAACATGGAAATAACAGAATATAGTGCATGCAGAATGACTTAGTTGTCTGAAGGTGCGCGAGTGGCTGAGTGGTGAAGGTGTTCAACCGATGGCGATGTGCGGGGCAGCTGATTGATGTAGATGTGTCTTGCCGAGTGGCGACGCGCGGGGTGCCGAGTGGTGAGGATGTGTCCAACCATGGCGACGCGCGGGGCGACCGAGTGGTGAGGACTAAAAGGTTTTCCAAATGATCGGATGTTGTTGATCGTCGAGCAAAACTTGGTGGCATTCATGTCTCTCGGAAGAGATAGACTCGAGTCCGAGTGTGGACATGCCATAAAACCCGAGTGACGACACTGGCGCGTGGTCTGACTCTCCGGAGAGATGCCACTCCTTATCCTGGGGGAATGCCAACGCAGGCCATCTTCGAGTCCAAGCTTATGAGGCATGCGCCTTAGACCCTAGTGGAAGGGCCAAGTTAATCCGCGGAGGGGCGTCAAGCTCATCTCATAGTGATCCTGAAAATGACTTCAGTTGGGTGTTTTACGTGTCCGAGTGCACGGGTCCCCACGAAGGGTGGTCTGAAGATGACTTCAGTCGGGTGTTTTACGTATCCGAGTGCACGGATCCCCACGAAGGGTGGTCTGAAGCTGACTTCGGTCGGGTATTTTACGTGTCCGAGTGCACGGGTCCCCATGGAGGGTGGCCTGAAGATGACTTCAGTCGGGTGTTTTACGTGTCCGAGTGCGCGGCTCCCCACGGAGGGTGGTCTGAAGCTGACTTCAGTCGGGTGTTTTACGTGTTCGAGTGCACGGGTCCCCACGGAGGGTGGTCAGTCGGACTGACAGACGTCCTTTCGAAAAGGAGATGTGGGCAATTGATCAGATTGATTCGCCGCGGAAATTTCGCGTGAGGCCTAGCCCAAACGAGTGTCGACGCACGGGGCGGCCGAATGGTGAGGACGTGTCCAACCAACTGACGACGCGCGGGGCGGCCGTATGGTATGGACGTGTCCACCGGAGTGGCCATGCACGGGGCGTCCGAGTGAAGTAGACGCGTCCCGCGGAGTGATGATGTGCGGGGCGACCGGTGAAGTAGACACATCCCGCGGAGTGACGATGCGCGGGGCGTCCGAGTGATGTAGACGTGTCTCACGGAGTGGCGACGCGCGGGGCGTCCGAGAGAAGTAGACGCGTCTCACAAAGTGGCGACGCGTCTCATCGAGTCTCTTGTTCGTGTTCTTACGGCTGATGGCACTCCCCTCCCTGTAGCTAGTCGAGGCACTCTTAGCACTTCTTCATTTCATGTTCCCTCTATAGCTCATGTTCCTCAACTTAAAATGCAGCTCATATCTGGTGGTCAGATTGTTGACTCTAGTTGTAGGGTCATTCTCGACTTTGATTCCTGTTTTGTTCAGGATCGTCGCACAGGCACTCTGCTTGGTGCTGGCCCTTGACGCTCTGATGGTCTCTAGGAGCTTGACTGGCTTCGTATTTCCTCCGCTGCCACCGCCACCAGTCTCGCAGCCCCTGTTGCTGCATCTACCAGCTCTTTTCAGCAGTGGCATCATCGTCTTGGCCATTTACGTAGTTCTCGTCTCTCATCTTCGGTTCATCGCCGTGTTTTGGGGTCTGTCTCCGGTAACACTTCGTTGGATTGTCTGGGTTGTAGGCTTGTTAAGCAGATTCAGCTACCCTATCCTCACAGCGAGTCAGTGTCCGAACGCCCTTTTGATCTCGTTCACTATGATGTTTGGAGTCCGACTCCCTTCGCTTTGAAAGGGGGACATCGCTACTATATCATCTTTATAGACGATTTTTCTCGGTACACTTGGATCTATACACAAAAAAATTCTTGCAATGGTTCATACCCAATATTCCACTCCTACTCGTGTTTTTCGCGCAGATTCAGCTAGTGAGTATATCTCCCATGCGTTGAGAAGATTCCTTGTTGAGCAAGGTACTCTTACTCAGTTCTCTTGCCCTGGTGCTCATGCTTGGAATGGTGTGGCTGAGCGTAAGCATCGTCATCTTCTTGAGACGGCGCGTGTGATGATGATCGTTGCCTCTCTTCCACCTCATTTCTGGGCCGAGGTTGTTACCACTTCCACCTCTCTCATCAACATTCAGCCATCTGCTGCTCTATAGGGTGGTATTCCCCTCGAGCATCTTTCTGGTCATTCTCCTGATTATTCAGCACTTCGTTTGTTTGGTTGTGTTTGCTATGATTTGCTTGGCCCTCTTGAACGCACCAAACTGACCGCTCAGTCTGTTGAGTGTGTCTTTCTCAGATAAAGTGATGGACATAAAGGCTATCATTGTTGGGATCCTGTCAGTCACCGGATGTGTATTTCCCGGGATGTGACCTTTGATGAGTCTCCTCCCTTCTACCAGCGTCCATCCTCCTTGGCCTTTTCCATGAAGGACATCTCTTTCCTTACGTTTCCAGATACACCTCCCTCAGCGCCCGGTATTCCTACTCGTCCCGCTATTGTAGATCCGACATCGTTCTCTCCTACGGTTTCTTCTCCTCCCTCATCGCATGACTCTCCACCTTCACCGATACATTCCCCATCTCCACCTTCAGTTATTCCACCTCTTCCCTCCTTTCCTTTCCATTATACTCGTCGTCCATGTGTTGCGGGTGAGTCGACTGATGTGCCCTCTACTTTTGGTGTGTCGTCTTTCCTCCTCTCAACCGACTTATGGTCTTCGTTCTCGGCCTTGTCCGCCCCCTGACCAATATTCTCCTTCTCGCTATGGTCTTTCGACCGTTCTTGAGCCCACTTATCGAGATGTTGTTGTTCATCCTGAATGGCAGTTTGCGATGGCAGAGAAGATTGCTGCCCTTGAGCGCACCGGCACGTGGAATCTGGTTTCTCTTCCTCCCCATATTTGTCCCATCACTTGTAAGTGGGTCTATAAGATTAAGACCCGCTCTGATGGTTCTCTTGAGCGTTATAAAGCTCGTCTTGTGGCTCATGGCTTTCAGCAGGAGCATGGTCGTGATTACGGTGAGACCTTTGCTCCTGTGGCCCATATGACCACCGTCCGGACACTTCTTGTTGTGGCCTCTGTTCACCACTGGTCCGTTTCTCAGCTTAATGTTAAGAATGCCTTTCTTAATGGTGAGTTGTGCGAGGAAATTTATATGCAGCCACCACCTGGGTATTCAGTTCCTGATGGCACGGTTTGTCGTCTTCGTCGCTCTCTCTATGGCCTTTAAGCAAGCCCCCTGCGCTTGGTTTGAGTGTTTTGCCTATGTGGTCACTACAGCTGGTTTTTCGCCCAGTGCTCATGATCCAGCGTTGTTTGTCCACCTTTCTGCTTGTGGTCGCACTCTTCTTCTATACGTCGATGACATGATCATCAGTGGCGATGATTCCAAGTACATTGCCTTTGTCAAGGCCCGACTCAATGAGAAGTTTCTTATGTCTGATCTGTGTCCTCTTTGTTACTTTCTTGGGATTGAGGTTTCCTCCACCTCTGTAAGTGCATCTAGTGCCCCTTAGTGATTTTGGTGTATTGAAGACTTATAGGTTAAGGGACTAATGCGTTTGTGAGTGTACACAGGTCTATAAGTCTATGAGGAGTTTGATATTTACAGAGAAAGTCGACACCTAAAAATGAAGTTCTTCAACTGAAGACTTTGAATTTCTGAAGACTTTCTAAAGACTTTGAAAGTGAAGAAATTGGTGTGACCTCGAAGACTTGGTATTCATTCGAGGAACATGAAGCGTGAAGACTTTTGTTTTCGTAGTTTTATTTTCTCTTTCTTGAGTCATAAGAAACATCGTACTGTTAAAGGGGGTCGAGGAAATACAAAGGAAAAATTTCCATGTGATGCTCAACTCAAAATCCTACACCTACCAATCTCTTCGAGTGAAGCCATTGAAAATCTCATACAGTTCAGTCATATTCTTCAGTGACAAAGACAAAGTTCTTCTGATCTCTAAGAAATTTGTTCTGACTAAGGAGTTAGGAATTCGCCAGTGCGGATTGCCTACACAGTGAGGAACATGATAGCCCTGAGGAATTTGAGAGTCAAAATTCCGACCGTTGCTGTGCTATGCGCCAGCTGTCCCAAAATATCTACCCACCTAACGGTCATATCAGACAAGGGCATTTATGTCTTATCATGTCGGGCTGCTCCCTACGCTATAAATAGCCACCCCCTACAACCACTAGCTGGTTGGCTGCTCCGAGAGAAACTGACACTTGTCATTTGAGAGCATCCCATCCTCCGAGGACTTTGAGCGAAAATCATCAGTGAGGAAAACCCAAACCCAACACCTACAAATCCAAAGTGATTGAGCATCACTGAAGAGATTGATCATGCGTGGATCCGACGCTTATTACCTTTGAAGACTGTGCTTCTTCCAGACGATTAGGCGTCGTGGTCTAGAGCATCCAAGAGGAATTATGGATCGCCGAGTAACCTAGTCTGTGAAGGTTTGGAAGTCACTTGAAGACTTACCACGAGTGATTGGGCGAGTTCTGTGTGACCTTAGCTCAAGGAGAATACAGTGAGGACTATGTGTCCGGGACTGCGTGTCCTCGAGTTTAAATACTCAGCCGCTCCAACCAGACGTACAACTAAGACAACAGTTGAAACTGGTCTACCAAATCATTGTCTTCACCAAGATTACTGGTTTTATTTTCTCAACTCTTTCATTTTCTCATTTCTGTTGTTGTGTGCTTGTTCATATCTGCTTGAAGACTTTGACTGAAGACTTTCTCAATTTCCTCAGTTCAATTTCTTCAATCTGTCCGTCTGCTTTGTGTGTTATCATGTGTTTACGCTTTCTGTACTCTGTGCTTGTCTTCATTCCATTATGATAACCATGCTTGTGTTCTGTTATGTTTACATTTGAGTACTTATTCCACTGTAAGTAGTTCTTCATTTAGGAATTTCCTCACCGGCAAATTCCTCAGTGAAGAATTCATAAAAATCGCCTATTCGCCCCCCCCCCCTCCTTTAGTCGATATAACGCACTTTCAATTGGTATCAGAGCAAGGTACTCCCTTGTTATATGTGATTTTGGTTTAATCGTCTAGAGTTTTAATTATGTCGACTGCAGGATTGAGGAACGTATCCTGCCCCATCTTTGACGGTCATGAGTATCCTCGGTGGAAGGCCATGATGAAGAAGCGACTCATGGCCATGGACAGCGAACTGTGGACCGTCACTGAGATTGGCCTTACCGATCTATGCAAGATGGCGGAGGCTGATGACATTCGCAAGTACACTTTACTTAATCTCACAGCGAAGGATGTCATCTGCTCCAGTCTGTCTCGAAATCAGTTCAGTTACGTCATGCACCTCAATCACGCGAAGCTAATCTGGGACCGTCTCTCTGAGGTCTATGAAGGTCATCGAACCCGCCATGATCCTTGGTTTGAGGATTACAAGGAATCTCTTAATGCGATGACATTCAAACCAGAATCATTATCTTCTACACCCTGCCTTATGGCAAACAGTGCTAAGATAATTGATTGCTACCTATCAGAGTCCAATAGGCGATAAATTTGGACCTAGCTATGTCAAACTTACTTTCCTTGCCACTAAACAACAAAGAGCTTTGGAAAAAGTTTAATACATGCTAAATAAGAGCGATGATATGTTTGGTGAAGAAATGGATCAGTCGAAAGCTTTGGCTGAAAGTCTTCAGAGACTTCATACCAAGTTTGACGACCTTCACAGCTGCAGAAGGCTGAAGAAAGCGCAGTACAAGAAGCAGCGCTACCTCAAGGACAATGTCCTCACTCTTACCCCTGACCAACTCGTTGTCTTGCAAGCTGAAATCAAGCAACTGAATGATGAATTTGATCGTTACTATGCTGATTGGAAAGGCGCCAAGGTTCAGTTCGTCAATCTGACGAAGAAATTCACTTTAAGTGCTGCTCCTCCTGTGCACATTGAAGTTACACCGGCTGAAGCATCTGCTCAGCCTACTGAAGAACATGCCAGCACCGCTGATGACAATCAGGTTGCTGAAGAAAATGAGAGTATCAGGGCTGATGACTCCATTCCAGCCGCTGAAGAAATTGCCAGGGCATCCACTAGTAGTACGCCTGAAGAAAGTGAAGAAGTCAGGGCAACTACATCAGTTGCGCCTGAAGAAAATGAACCAAAGTCCTCTGCACCTCCTGCGCCTACACCAACTCCAATCCTTCCATCTGCATCAGATGCGAAGAAGACCAAGGCTGCAGAGCGTGCAGCTGCGAAAAAAAAGAAGGCATCAACTTCATCAAATTCTTCAACTCCGAAGAAGATGAAGCCACTGACTAGTTTAATTAACAACCCAATTAATGTCGTTCCAGTCTTTTTCATGCCATCAAAGGACCTTGTTTCTTTTGGTGAAGATTATGTGATTCTCAATGAATCTGATGAAGAAACTCCTTCTGCTGCTTCGACAGACCAGTTGTACGAAGAAATTGAAGTGAATGCAATCCCTTCAACCCCAGTCATTTCCTCACTTATGCCTCAGTTCACTGCTGAAGAGGCAGGTGTCGAAGAAATGGAAGATGAGGATGTGGACATTGGCTGTACCACTCTTGTGCTCAATGATGATTTTTGGGAAAGTCAGCACCCCAACTCTCTAATGTTCACTCTACTCCAAACAATTCCTCAGTCCCCAGCTGCTACTGAAGTACAAATGGGATCTGAAGAACCTCATACAACTCCGTCTGTCCATGAAAAAATTTCAGCCACTAGTGGTGAAGAAATTATAAATAAAGAATTGAAGACTCAGGCTGAAGCTGCAGAAGAGCCTGAAATTCCTCAGCCTGAGGAAACTGAGATTGTGATTCCTGAGGTGGTGATGCAATTGACTGACACTCCTCAGCCCAAGCTAAAGGATCCTTTCTTCAAGTAAAAATTTAAGGTTGATAATTTTCTTCGGCGAACATGTGTTCTTCACTGAATTCAATTCATATGACAATACTCGTCTTAGAAGAAAGCGTTTCTAGACTGCCAGCCAAGCAAACTTCTATTCTTCACTGCTTTTTAACAAGGACAAAGTCTTCGACCACGAGCACATTCCTCACATGGACATGGAATCCATGCCTTACTTCTCTCAAGTCTTCAGTATGCTTCATGATGCAGGCTTGCTCAACTTTTGCTCTGACATTGTTGATTGAAACGAAGAGCTTATTCTTCAATTCTACGCAACGCTGCATATCACAGGTGATGCTGGTAACGTCAACTCTTGGGTGTTGGACTGGATGACTGAAAACACTCATTATAAGGCATCAGCCTATGAATTGCTTCGTGACCTGCCAGTCAGTCCTTCACCTGAAGGTGCTCGTTGTCTGTATGATGAGCCTGAACTCACTGCTCACTATATGCAAGTGCTCATGAAGCCTCTGAAGTCTGGTCAAGCCCCAAGGACCAAATTCCTCGTGAAGGAATTGCTCTATGTACCAAGGACCATCTATCGCATTCTGACGAAGACCATGAGTCCTATCAAAGGCCATGACTCATCCGATGAAGAAATTATTGGGATGATGAAGAATATGCTATTTAACATAATGCATGACATCCCCATAAATTATCATGATTTCTTCATGAGAACTCTGACAAATGTTGCACTTTCACCTTTTGAGCTGAAGCCTTACGCGCCGTGGATTATGAGATTCCTCAGAACAAGGTTTTCACTCAACTACAAGACTGATTTTCAGAATCACCTCAGCTACTTGCCCCCTATTGAAGTTCTCAAGCGGACATTTTCCTCATCTAATGAGAAGGGCAAGTCACCAGCCGTTATCGATGAAGGCATTCGTTCATTGCATGGTCAGTTCCGCAAAGCTGCATCTTACTCCACCAATGATGACTCTGCCACTTATAATTCTGCTGCCAATGCTACCAAGTCAAGTCCTCAAGCCACTGCTCCTCGTGTGATGACTGACCGTGAGCTGCTTCTAAGTCTTCACCAGAAGGTGGATCGAAACCACAAATGGGTTAAGCGTCAGTTTAGCCCTATTCTTCACAACATGACTTCTACACTTAATGCAGTGAAGAAAAACCATTACTATCTCCATGAAATTTTTGATCGCACCTGGGCTATCCTGTCACATCTATATGGTGAAGAAGATCTGAAGCAAATGGGCTTCAAGGAAGATTTTGACTGGTATGCTTCTCCACCGAAGAAATTCAAGAAGGTCAAGGTTCCTTCCTTGGTGGCCAGTTCATATTCTTCATCGCGCGCCACGAACGAGTATGAAGACTTGAACGACACTGCAGCAGGCCCTACAACGACTCAAGACCCTGACAACGCTAGCGCTCCTCCATCATCATGATATTCTTCAGGGGCGTTAGTCCTCAGTTTCGACCTTTTTGGTCATTCGAAGACAAAGGAGGAGAAATTTGAGTTAGTCTTCAAGCGGGTCTATCTTATATGGGCTTTTTTTTGCTAAGTTACAACTCTCGCTCTTCTGATGACTTTGTCGATCGAGTTGTAATCTTAAACTCTATGGTGGTCTGATACTTTTGTTGTGTTCTTCTGCATGCTTATTCCTCATTAATGTCAATGCACGCATGCTGAATTACATCAGTCACCATATTATCATGCATTTCAAAATCTTCATATTATATGTCAAATGCGTGTATGAATTACAAGATATAGGGGGAGATCTCCATGATTATACTCTTCATGTGTGCAATGCTTCAAAAGCAAATTCCTCACTATGCACATCTTCAGGGAGAGTTCTTTTATATCTTGCAATCAAATTCCTCAACATCAATACTTACAATTTATATATTTATCCCCATTGAAAACTTAATCTATATTGTCATCAATCACCAAAAAGGGGAGATTGTAAGTGCATCTAGTGCCCCTTAGTGATTTTGGTGTATTGAAGACTTATAGGTTAAGGGACTGATGCGTTTGTGAATGTACACAGGTTTAAAAGTCTATGAGGAGTTTAATATTTACAAAGAAAGTCGACCCCTAAAAATGAAGTTCTTCAACTGAAGACTTTGAATTTCTAAAGACTTTCTGAAGACTTTGAAAGTGAAGAAATTGGTGTGACCTTAAAGACTTGGTATTCATTCGAGGAACATAAAGCGTGAAGACTTTTGTTTTCGTAGTTTTATTTTCTCTTTCTTGAGTCATAGGAAACATCGTACTGTTAAAGGGGGTCGAGGAAATACAAAGGAAAAATTTCCATGTGATGCTCAACTCAAAATTCTACACCTACCAATCCCTTCGAGTGAAGCCATTGAAAATCTCATACAGTTCAGTCATATTCTTCAGTGACAAAGACGAAGTTTTTCTGGTCTTTGAGAAATTTGTTCTGACTAAGAAGTTAGGAATTCGCCAGTGCGGATTGCCTACACAGTGAGGAACATGATAGCCCTGAGGAATTTGAGAGTTAAAATTCCGACCGTTGCTATGCTATGCGCCAGCTGTCCCAAAATATCTACCCACCTAACGGTCATATCAGACAAGGGCATTTATGTCTTATCATGTCGGGCTGCTCCCTACGCTATAAATAGCCACCCCCTACAACCACTAGCTGGTTGGCTGCTCCGAGAGAAACTGAAACTTGTCATTTGAGAGTATCCCATCCTCCGAGGACTTTGAGCGAAAATCATCAGTGAGGAAAACCCAAACCCAACACCTACAAACCCAAAGTGATTGAGCATCACTGAAGAGATTGATCCTGCGTGGATCTGACGCTTGTTACCTTTAAAGACTGTGCTTCTTCCAGATGGTTAGGTGTTATGGTCTAGAGCATCCAAGAGGAATTGTGGATCGCCAAGTAACCTAGTCTGTGAAGGTTTGGATGTCACCTAAAGACTTACCACGAGTGATTAGGCGAGGTCTGTGTGACCTTAGCTCAAGGAAAATACGATGAGGACTGTATGTCCGGGACTGGGTGTCCTCGAGTTTAAATACTCAGCCGCTCCAACCAGACGTACAACTAAGACAACAGTTGGAACTGGTCTACCAAATCATTGTCTTCACCAAGATTACTGGTTTTATTTTCTCAACTCTTTCATTTCCTCATTTCTGTTGTTGTGTGCTTGTTCATATTTGCTTGAAGACTTTCTTAATTTCCTCAGTTTAATTTCTTCAGTCTGTCCGTCTGCTTTCTGTGTTATCCTATATTTACGCTTTCTGTACTCTGTGCTTGTCTTCATTCCATTATAATGACCATGCTTGTGTTATGTTATGTTTACATTTAAGTACTTATTCCGCTGCAAGTAGTTCTTCATTTAAGAATTTCCTCATAGGCAAATTCTTCAGCGAAGAATTCATAAAAATCGCCTATTCACCCCCCTCTAGTCGATATAACGCACTTTCAATCTCTGATGGCTTATTTATTTTCCAAGGAAAGTATACCCAGGATCTTCTTGCTCGTGCGGCTCTTAGTGATGAGCGCACTGATGAGACTCCTATGAACATGGATTTCCCTAATATACAACACATAAACTAGAATAACAAGGACATGGATTTTTTACATGAAATAGTAATTATGGTAAGAAAAGAAAACAAATTCACTATGAGAATTTAAGACTTACTGCAAATGGTTCTATTGCAACCATCTTATTCTTATCTGAATCAAGCCATCCCTACAAAGTAAAATGTGCACGGTTTCAAGGAAATAGCATTCGTAACTAGATAATTTTACTCATGAAACATATAATTACGATCAGAAAATATCAACATAGGAACAAACTAAAATACTAACCTGATGCTCTTGTAGTTTGACACTCAAAGTTTCTATTGTCTTCGTGTAAAATAATCTGCCATTAGAAAGTAATTAATCAGTCTATCTTACAATTCAGAACTCGCAGCATGATCCTTTTTAGAGGTCACAAATGTACCTTTTCTGGCCGAGTTTTGCAGATGTACTTGTGATTTCCAGCTGGAGGAGGTCTAACGTCTACGTAGGATGGCAAAGATTGTAATTGAAAGCATGCATGCAGGAAAAAAAATCTAGGATGAACTATGATGTTGCAACTTGCAAGATTAACTAAACTCTTGAGTATATATCTTTGGACACCACGAACAAAGGGTGGGAATTGAACATTTGTGGAAAAGAATGAAAACGCAAGAATATAAGATTCCACATAATAGATGGATGGTCAAATTTCTGATTAACAAAGGTCTCTTCAAAGAACACCTTTATAAAGTAACACATGTCTAATATACAGTTTATGTTTGGTTCAGATGAAACAAGTCTTAAATTTTGGTACCAAAAAGAACACAAAACCAAACGACTTATAGGGCATGAATTTCAATAAAAGCGATACAATAGGAACCGTTGCATTTCGTTGAAATAAACAGCAGATATTTATAGCAGTATGTCATGCCAGTGCTACCATAGCAGTTCAATACTCATAATAAATATTAGCATATGCCAACTAACTCCTTGAGATGAAATGGAGCATGGACCGCATCGAATAGAACGTGGCGAGTATTTATTTTTTTAAGAACAAGAAAATTAACTTGTCAACAAATACAAAGGGAAGTAACATCTTCAAGTATACGCTCGTTTGTATTGAGATAAAGAACAAATCCTTTCGGTCCCAAACAAGTTAGGGTAGGCTAGAGTTGAAACCCATAAGATCTTGAATCCCAGTCATAGTTCTGGCACGTGGATAGCTAACTTCCACATGTTATTATCATATTGTATAGGGGCTTCTTTGCTTATTTCCCTCGCATGTATATGTACACTTAGCATGTTGGCCCCGTTTAATAGAAGCTCACTTCATAACATCGTATCAGAGCAAGGGTTAGGTTCCTCAACCGCCACCCTCTCTCCATCAAGCCTCTCCCATGTTCTTCTTGGCAGACCTGAGCTGATCCTGCTGTTGGTAGCCACCACCATTCTAGGCCGCTACTACCGCTGTCCTTCTCGGCCGGCACCGCATCGCTACGCCGCCAGCCTCCCTGGCCGCCAGCCTCCTGGTTCTTCTTCCCCACCTTGCTGCTTCCCAGGACCAAAAAGAAGTGGTGCCTTGCACCAGACAAGAAACTGGATGTTTGATCATCTGTGCCCCTTGCTGCTGCTCGTCTTGAACGACCTGCTGCTGCTCTTCTCCTGGTCTGCTGCCGCCATGAAGCCCCTGCTAGAATGGCGTCCTCCACCACCACCGGTGCTGTCCTAGTCCCCCGATGTCCTGTTATCTTTGATGCATGGAACTACAGGGACTGGGTGTGGTACATCAATCTGCACATGAGGGGCCAGCTGGTCTGGGAGCACCTCACAGGTGCTCTGGCCTCTGGCCTGTCCTCTGCTGCCCACTCCTTTGGCTAAGGTGGCCTTCCCTGTTGATGCCGGTAATACCGATCAACATGAGATGTTAGATGCCTTTGAGGAGGCCACTGAAGAGAAGAATATCATAATCAACTTCACCTGTAAAATCAATGGACAAATAATGATGCTCAAGCCTCTTCTATCTTGGTGAACAGCATGGATGTTGATCTCACCATGGATGTGGTGGCCCTTACCATCAGATGTGGGAGCACCTTTGCCGTCATTACGAATCTACGGGGGATGCCATGTATCTCTCTGTTGTTCGTCAAGAGCAACAACTACAACAAAGAGATGCTAGGGAGATGCTACTGTGGATGACTAGGAGATATCAGCTGTGTTGTGCCAATTGGGCTATCTGGGAGCTGATGTTTGTCACACATGTCAGTGTTGTGTGCAGCAACAAGCTAAGCTGGAGGGTTCGTTGCCTCTACAAATTCCTCACTCGCCTCCGACCGGAGTTCGAGCAGAGTCGTGCTCAGCTGTTGGCACGCCATCCTCGGCTCTCTCTGGAGGCCCTTGCTGAGGTGCGATCTGAGGAGTTACGTCTATGCAGCACAGGCTTGTTGTCGTCCTCTTAAGCAGCCCTGGCTGCCCGCGCTTCACCGCTATTGCATGGTGTGCCCTCTCCTACACCGGTGCCAGCAGCCTCCACTAGTGCTTTCTGCACCTATAGCAAGCAGGATGGTCACATGATCATGGACTGCATCAAGAGGAAGAGACACGGTCGGTGTGTTGGCCATCCTCGTAAGGACCCAGGAGGCTCCTCTAATTTTCGTGAGGGCTACCTTCAGAAGGTTCACCAGGAGATGCTCACCTTGCTGCGCCGCCTTGCTGCTTCTGCACCATCCTTAGGTTCTGCTAGTTCTGATGGTCAGACGTCTGATCCACCACCACACTCTTCGTCAGGTACATCTTTGCTATAGATTCTTGATTCTGGGGCCTCCTTCCACATGACACCTGAAGCAGCACAAGGTTGTGGAGGAACAAACCTTGCTGCTACAAAGTGTACAACGGGTGTTGAAGGACCTACTTCAACGAGTTGCACTAGATATCGCTCTAGAGGTGGAAATAGGCCAATGTGGCAGCAGGAGTTCAATCCAAAACTCCTAGAGCACAAGATCTACTCAAAATCTTAGATAAGAACACCAAGCTCTATTATAGGAAGTGGTGGTAAATAGTCTTGTTACAAACTAGAGGTGATGACCTCTATTTATAGGGCTTTGGGAAGCCCCCACATCTCACGTCTACTTATAGCTAGAACACTCTAGAAAACATCACTTAAGATTCACCATTCTACTCATAGCTACTCATAGCTAGAAGACTCAAGAAAACAGTAGCTAGGTTAAGAAAAGAAAAGAAATACTAGACTAGAGTAGAAGTATCTAGAAGTAGCAAACAGATTTGACATATGTTTTTTCCTCTATTGTTCCTCATCATTCTCCCCTAGTTGTTTGGAACTCGACCTCAAGTTAACTTCATAGAGCACTTCTTCTGGATGGTATAGTCAAGTCGCAACATTGAATGCGTTGGATATCCCCATCTCGCTTGGAAGATCTATCACATAAGCATTATCATTTATCTTCCTCATAATAGAGAAGGGCCCATACCTTCACTTCTAAGCTTCCCTTTAATACCTAAAAGGCAATCTTTCTTTTCAGAGGTAGACCATCACCTTACCACCAACTTGGAATGATTTCAGCCTCCTTTTGCAGTCAACAAGTTGTTTATATTTCCGATTTTGTGCTTCCAAAACACCATGAATTTCTTCAAACAACTCAGTGTAATTATCAGTGAAGGACGATACTGAATTTGAGTTTCCCCTTGATGGTAGCTTCACGAGGTCCACCAAGTGTGATGGAACTTCAGCGTAGAGAATGAAAAAAGAGTTATTGTAGGATTACCCAAAAAATTGTTCACCACTTCCATTTGTCCATCTGTTTGTGGATAGGCAGTGCTAGAAAATTTGAATGCAGTGCTGACTTGCTTTCACAAAGTGAGCCAAAATGCAGCAAGAAACTTGCTATCGCGGTTTGAGACGATGGACCTTGGAACTCCATGAAGTCTGACCACTTCTCGAAAGAATAGGTTTGCCACATGATGAGCATCCGTTGTCTTGCGGCAAGGCATGAAATGAACCATTTTAGAGAATCTGTCCACGACCACAAACACAGCATCATTCCCTCGTCTTGTTCTTGGCTAACCCAAGACGAAGTCCATAAAGATATCCTCCCATGGAGCAACAGGAACAGACAAAGACATGTATAACCCTGTGTTCTAGACCTAGCCCTTGCAATGTGGCACCGCTGAACAAACTTCCCAACATCTCTCTTTAGTTGTGGCCAAAAGTAACGAGCTTCGAGGTTAGCGATAGTCTTGTCCCGTCCAACATGGCCACTAAGATCACTTCAATGGAGTTCTTTAATCAGTTTCTCACATAGAACTTCTAGGGATGCACAAACGATTATTTTTTAAGAGATAGCCATCTTGCACCAAATAGTCACTGCCTAATGGCTAGCCCCTTACGTGCTTTACCCAAACATGGCTAAAGTCTTCGACATGCCATACAACTCCTTTATTTGATGCTTGTCTGGAAGTTCAGCCTCAAAAGAAGTCAAGAGACATGCATGATGACTCAAAGCATCGGCTACTTGATTGTTTGCTCCACATTTATGCACAATGAGATAGTTAAACCTCTTCAAATATGTTACCCATCTTGCTAGCATACAATCAACATGTTTTTGATTTCTAAAGTGCTTCAAGGATTGATGGTCCGTATAAACAATGAACTCGTTAGGCAGCAAATAGCTTCCCGAGTTTTTAAAGCTCTGAAAAAGGCATACAGTTCTTGCTGATAAGTACTTCATTTCTGCCTTGTTTCGCTTAACTTACTGAAGAAAGTGATGGGCTACCTCTCTTGAGATAAAACGGCCCCAATGCCTACTCCACTTGCATCACACTCCCAACTCAAAAGTCTTGTTGAAATCAAGTAGCGCCAAGACAGGAGCTTGTGAGAGCTTTTGCTTGGTCTCATTGAAGCTAGCTTTAGTCGCTTCTATCCATTGGAACTTCCCTTTCTTCAAACACTCAGTAATTGGTGCCATGATAGTGGTAAAATTCTTCTTTTGCAGTAAGAAGTTGTCGCCTGCAGAAAATTGCAAGGCCATGAAAACTTCTTACCTCATAAATGGTCTTCGGAGTTGGCCATTCTCGGATTGCTTCAACCTTAGAATCATCAACACGAATGTCATCTTATGTTATGACAAATCCTAGGAAAAGACGTTGTGTTTGCAGGAAAACACGCTTCTTCAAGTTCATATGGAGCTCATTTTCCTTTAGCACATGATTAATATTGCACATTATCATAAGTCTCCCTTTGTTGCATCTTCCATGTTGACCATATATTTGATGTGTTTTGCATGCAAGATGCAACAATGCTTTGCTTATTGATATTGAGAATGCCCCATAGCTTTCCCATAAATTGTTGGATATTTTGACATAGTCTATGTGTGCTCCCAAAAATGAATGGATTTTTTGCAGCACGCTTGCTTTCTTCCCGTGCACCATATGTATGATGAACATTGTTGCTATGCCTTATGCCATGCATACACATATATCACTTGCCCATATTTTGTGCTAATGGTGATGCGCAAGAGAAGAGATGCATCATGATGGATGATGCATTTGTGTACCATGCACAAACATTCTTTGCTTTGTTTTGCGCATGTGTAGGCTTGGAGTTCATGATGAGCGCCCATCATCGCACGGTGACACCATCTCTTTCCCATGGTGGTGAGGATCTCGATCCAAGGACGGATCTTCCCGAGGGGGGTGGTGCGGGATGCCCTAGTGTCATCACCATTGACTTGGCTCCATCGCCAAGGGACACGCACACCGCACATACTAAGGTGAATTCTATCCTTTGTGGGTGTCTACTTGGTTCTCTCTTGGATGGTATACTGGTTGACCCTCCCTCGTGCATGTGTAGGTTTGAGCTGAGCTTTACGCGTATCAAGGAGGAGTGTAGGCACAAGAGTACGAGAGTACGACGATACCATCCAAGAGGAAGGCATGGAAGCAGCGACGGAAGAAGACGGAGCAATGGATGAAGGAAAAGGTTGCACTACCGGAATGTCCGGTCATCCCGAACAGATTGTCCAGTCCCCGTCGGAGCCACGCATGAAGCTCCCTGGACTGACCAGACTATTCGCCCAGGGGAACCAGACTGTCCGATCCCCCAAACGGATTGTCCGGTAGTATGGCCAGCGAGTAGAATTTGGGGAAAGTCCATGTATGTTTCCCTTCTTGCCCCTCACTAACCCCTTCATGCCTTGGACCTAGATATACCTCCTCCCCTCCCCCTTTCTAGGGTTAGCAAAGCATTTAGATAAACTAGAGAGAACTTTGCTCATCTACTCCTTCATCCAAATCTCTCAAGACCCATCTCTCCTAGAGATTTGGATGAACTACCACAGTTATCTTTACTTTCCTTTGTTATTGTTGAATGCTTGAGATCCATCACATTGGCTTGTGATTTGAGGGATACTTGGTGTGGATCTTGTCCAACTAGTGTTTTCCCCATGTGTTCTTCGTGTTCTTTATGATTTCACCTAAATCCAGCTCCAATCGTGAAGATCGGGCCACCTACACGGCTTGCCCCATATCAAGTAACCTACAAGTTGTTGCTACCATACAAATCCCGCCTCCATGATGTGTTCCACGTCAGGCAGCTGAAGCCCATCCATGGTAATCCCCCTTACGAGCCTCCCCAACTTCTGGAGATACATCATGGCTTCCATCTCCACTCAAGGTGCTCAAGGCTCGTCTTAGTCATGGCGTGCAACAAATGTTTGTGCAATGGACAGGTTGTGCTGCATCTCAAGCTTCCTGTGAACATCTTACTGAATTTCAGCATAAGAATCCAACCTTCTGGCTCAAGCACGAGCTGCTCATGAAGGGGACTGATGCCATATAGGTCAGCACTATGTCTGCAGGTGCAAGCCCAAGCAAGACTCGGTGGCCACCACGTTATAGGAGTACAGGATTAGGTAAGTTCAAGCCTTAGGAAGTTTGATTTGAGTACGATAGGGTTTTTTGTCACAAATAGAAGGTTTCCCCTATTGTGTTCAGGTCTAAGTCGGTTTAAGGAGTCCTTAGTTTCCAAGTCATGTAAATTGCAGGATATATAATGCCCGGGACTGGTATTGAGAGAAACAAGCAAGAAACATAAACAGAAAAGGTAGGGGTTCTCCTCTGCAGCCCTATCTCCCCTTGGCATCATGGTACCCAAAGGCAACCTTCCCCGCCCCCGTCCTCCCACCATCCACCACTATGGGAACTTAGGCCCTGACAGCTGAATACCAACACCTGGATTACATTTGACTATTTGACAACCCAACGGACTGGCGCCCAAGGAAAAAAAATCAACATTAGGGTATGAAAAGCAAGAAATGTATCTCAGATGGGACAAAAATTTAACCCTCGGAACAGATTTTGGAAGAGCCAACCCCCACAAAAAGAACATCACATTTGAGAACTACCATCTTTTAAGACAAAATATAACTGTCTAATTGCATCACTTCTAGTCTGCCCTTTTTCTTGGCGATTGCACAGGAGACGCACTCACAACGCGCCTCCTTAACACACGCTTCCAAAACAGGGACCAGCAATATCCACCAATCTCACAAAGTTCCTACTAATGCGCACAAGGATGGCAGGATATAAACCCTAGTGGGTGGAGTCCTGCCCTCCCATCTTCACCACCACAGCAAGAGGTGATTCTCCGTCTGCATTTTTTTAACAATTATGACCATCCAACTTCCTACTAATTCACAACAGCTGACCTGTTTTCCCACTTCTACGAAAGCATGACTATTCACTCGCTAAATACCGTTCAACATAGCATTTCACGTCCTCCAACATGCCACAACAAAGGAGTGCCATCAAATAACTTATTACGGCTTACGTGCACATATTTCCAGGATAGCAAACTCCGCAAGAGCTAGAACGAACAATCCAGGATCCTCACCTGCTTCAGCGTGGCACCCACGACCTCCAGTGAGGCGATCCTACCCTGCTTCTCGGCCATCTCCACACAGACATGCGCCCTCGCCTTTGCAAGGTGCTCGGCCTCGTCGCTCACCTGTTTCGCCTGCGCCCTCACTGCCCAAACATAAACAGCGACAGCATCAACCAAGACGGCAAAATTAGCAGCGCGAATCCAGTGATAGAAACAAGAGACATTTGAACCTAAGGCGATGTCGCTGTCGTGAGCATCTATGGCCGTGCGCTGCCTCTGCTCCTCCGCTGACCGCTTCGCTGCCTCCTCTTCCAGATCTGCAGCCCAGCGACGCAACCATCGACAGCCGAGGCGGCTGGAGAGTCAGAGCGGCGGGAGCGGGGGCGGGGGAAGGGGCGGTGGGTTCGCGCGACGGACCGTTCATGTAGCAGCGTAGGGTCCTCATGTTTGCCAGGTACTCCTCCATGGCTGCCGGCCGGAGCGGTGGGTCGAGAAGGAATGTGACCTTTCTTTTGTGTGTTTGGGGGCGTCGACGGGTTAAGGGCCAGTTTGGATAGTGTCACACCGAAATTTGCCTCGCCTGGAGTCTGCCTGAAAGAGGTGCGAGTGTTTGGTTGCTGTCCTGAAAAAGTAACAGCTTGCCTGGCCTGGTGGCCTCACAATTTGATTAGCCTGGAGTGTGACCCAGGCAAATTGCTTAGCCTGGGCCAGGCTTTCAGGATAGGACGCCTGGGTAGCTGTCTGGTGCTAGTGAGCCGCTGTTTCAAGCATTTTTGTCGTTAGGGGCCTTCAATGATGGCAGGATATTAAGCGTGTTTGGTTGGCATCCACGCCACCTCACGCCTGGCCTGGATGCTCCCTGAAGTCTGCCTGGCAGTTGTTTTGTTCGTGTCCTGAAAGATAGAATGCATGCCTGGCCTGGCTTGCGGAGGCCTGTGATTAGCCTGGTAAAGTTGAATAAAAAAATAGGAAAAAAGATGGATAGCTCAGGCAGCTGGATTAGCATGGCCCCAGGTGTCCTGTTTCTTTCGCCTGGCCCATGCCGCACGATGCCTGGCTCCTACTTAAGATTTTTTTTAATCGCTAAATGACAAAGCAACACTGCAGCAGGGCAGCACCATGCCAGGGATGAACCGAACGCATCGATGCCAGGCTAGCCTGGGCAGGCGGGAAAAGTCGACCTCACCAGGCCGACGCCAGGCACTGAAAATTTCCAGGCAAGCAGCCCAGGGTGGGAACCAAACACGCTCATTATTTTAATGCTACACCAGGGCAGGCCATGAACAAAAAGCGTCTACGCCAGGCCAGCCTCACCAGACACAAAACGATGAAGTGCCAGGCTCAAACCAGGCAACCTCTTTTTTCAGGCACGAAGCCGAGGCCACTAACCAAACAGACCCTAAGAGCGTGTTTGGTTGGCAAAGGCACCTGGCCTGGATCATGACCTCGTGAAGGGAAATGTTTCCTTCGAACGGCCGGCGGAACACTCGGTCGGTCGCGTCTGGCGTGCGACTTCACTTGATTAAACGACACACTCATTGCCCACATGGTCAGATCATTAGCGCAGCCCACATGACCCACCACCACTCATCCTCTCTCAATTCTTATCCAGCCTCTCCTTGTGCGCCCCCTCGCAGCCACTTGTTCCCCTCAATCTTATCCAGTCTAGCCCATCGTCACCTACCTCTTGCTGCCATCCCCTTCTGCCATGGATGAGCTCAATCTTCCCATCTCTAATCAAACACGAGCCACCCATTCCCCTGCCTCCTCTAGTGCTAGATCCCATCCACATCACCCATCTCCCATCCTTCCTCATATTTTGTTCCTCATCTGCTGCATAATGGAGCGATGTGAGGCGGATCGGGCATCGGCGCACGGGGCCGCGCGGCGGTGCTCGCCGGCCGGGACCAGTGATGCTTCAGAGGGGAGCCAGAGCTGCAACGGGGAAGGCTCGATGCTGCAATCATCAAACGGAGATGCTGGAACCAGCGATTCCAGAAGATACAATGATGGCGTGAAAAGCTACAACGGTTGTCAGATTTTGCTGGAATCGGCCATGCGCACACCTATGCCGCCGCCGAAAGCTGCAACCGTTGCCGGAGATGCTGGAACCAGTGTTGTGCGGAGCTGCAATGGGTACTAACGGAATTGATGTTGTTTTCCTGCTGTAATCGGCATCTTTCGATTTTGCTCTAACCAGCATAATTTTTTGCTACCACTGGCTTTATGTTTTGCTCGATCTAGCATCCATTTTTGCTACCATCGTCTCGGTTTTTTTGTGAAATACCTTTTTTTTCTACCACCGTGTTATCGTTTTGCTGGAACCAGCCTATTTTTTTGCTACCATCGGGTTTGGCCACAAGCGACGCCGTCGTCGGCATTAGTGGCGCAACCGGTGGTCCGCAGCACCGGCATAGAATAGTTTACAGTCGGCGTCATGAGGGGTTGAGGGCCAGCCAGCCATGGATGCAATAGGGAAGGGGCTGTCATGGATGCAACAGGGAAGGCTAGCCAAAAAAGCTGCTATGGGGTCAACAGGTTTTTGTTGTGAGTCAGAAGCGAGCTTCAAAGGCGAGTGTCGGCGGCGAGGCAAACGGTGATGGTGGAAACGAGCGCGGGACGCGGTGGAGAGAGGATGGGCGCCTTGTTTCTTAGTGGAGATGCGAGAGGTGAGAAAGACGATGAGGAAAGAACTAGATAGAGCGGTTACATGTGCTGGGAATGAAAGGTTGTACGGGGACCGGCCCAAATTTGGATCGGTCGACCGGCGCCTATCACCCGCCCCTGGTGAATCGGCTCGTAGCCTGGCCTGGATCACGTACAAAAGGGATTAGCCTGGCCAGCTATCCAGACACACATTTAGCCTGACCTAGGCGAACCAGATCAAACGCTCGAAAGCAAGTCGCATGGCTATCCAACCAGCAACTCATGCTGACAAAAAGCGACCATAAACTATCACATTGCTTTAATACTAGTCCAGGCCGAGGGCTGCAACCAAACACCATCCAGTCCGGGCACGCACTTAGCTTGACCCAGGCGAACCAAATCGGACGCCTAGCGGCCGAAAGCAAGTCGCGTGGCTATCTAAATCCAGCAACCCATACTGACAAAAGCGACCATAAACTATCACATTGCTTTAATACTAATCCAAGCCGAGGGCTGCAACCAGACACCATCCAACCCAGGCAGCCTGGCCAGGCAAACTTCATTCGATTTTCAGGCATAGACCAGACACCTATTTTTCCTAGGCATGGAGCCGAGGTAACCAACCAAATAGCCCCTAAGTGCGTGCCTGGATAGTTGGCCAAGCTAATCCCTTTTGTACGTGATCCAGACCAGGCTACGATCTGATTCATCGGGTCATGAACCAAAGAAGGTGCAGGCAGCTGTGAGGGACACTCCAAGCCAGGCGCCTTTGCCTCAGGATGACAACCTGAAAGTGCGTTATATCGACTAGAGGGGGTGAATAGGCGATTTTTACAAATTTGTCACTGAAGAAATACAACTTCAGGAATTTGCTAAGTGACGAACCACTAGCAGCGGAATAAGTACTCAGGTACATGCATAACAAAGCAGTAGTATAGTCATCATGATGAAATGAAACATACACTGAGCACAGGTAGCGTGAAAACAGGATAAGCATGTAGAAGACAAGATGACTAAAGAATTAGGATTGAGGAAATTGAGAAAGTCTTCAGTCAAAGTCTTCACACAGTAACAATCAATTTCATCAACACATGAATGAGGAAATGAAAGTGTTAAGGAAATAAAACATGTAGCTCGGTGAAGACAGTGATTTGGTAGACCAAGTCCAACTGTTGCGGCAGTTGTACGTCTGGTTAGAGCGGCTTGGTATCTAAACCAAAGGATACACAGTCCTTACCGTATTCTCCTTGAGCTAAGGTCACACAGACCTCGCCCAATCACTCGTGGTAAGTCTTCAAGGTGACTTCCAAACCTTCACAGACTAGGTCACCCGGCGATCCACAATTTCTCTTGGATGCTCTAGACCTTGATGCCTAACCGTTTGGAAGATGCACAGTCCTTTAAGGTAACAAGCGTTGGTTCCACACAGGAACAATCTCTTCAGTGATGCTCAATCACTTTGGGTTTTAGGTGTTGGGGTTTTGGGTTTTTCCTCACTGATGATTTTCGCTCAAAGTCCTCAGAAGATGGGATGCTCTAAATGACAAGTGTCAGTTTCTCTCGGAGCAGCCAACCAGCTAGTGGTTGAAGGGGGGCGACTATTTATAGTCGGGGAGCAGGCCGACATGATAAGACATAAATGCCCTTCAATGATATGACCGTTAGGTGGATAAGATATTTGGGACAGCTGGCGCATAGCACAACAACGGTCGAAAATTTGAGCTCTCAAATTCCTTGGGGCTATCATGTCAGAACACTTCAGAGACCAGAAGATCTTCGTCTCTGTCACTAAAGAAATTGGCTGAACTGTACGAGATTTCTAGAGGCTTCACTCGAAGGATTGGGTAGGTGTAGGATTTGACATGAGCATCACTTGGAAACATTTCCTTAGTTTTACCTCGACCCCCTTTAACAGTACGGTGTTTCCTATGACTCAAGAAAGAGAAAATGAAACTACAAAAACAAAAGTCTTCACGCTTCATAATCCTCGCATCAATATCAAAGTCTTCAAGGTCACACGAATTTCCTCATTTTCAAAGTCTTCAAGAAAACCAAAGTCTTCAACTGGAGACATTCATTTTTAGGGGTCGACTTTCTTCATAAATATCAAACTCCTCATAGACTTATAGAACATGTGTACACTCACAAACACATTAGTCCCTTAACCTATAAGTCTTCAATACACCAAAATCAGTAAGGGGCACTAGATGCACTTACAATCTCCCCTTTTTTGGTGATTGATGACAAATAGGTTAAGTTTTCAACGGGGATAAACATATGAAGTTTCAATATTGATATTGAGGAATTTGATTGTAGGATATAGAAGAACTCCCCCTGAAGATGTGCATATTTGAGGAATTTACTTTGGATTGCAAATGCACATTATAGAGTAAAATCATGTTGATCCCCCCTATATCTTGTAATTTCATACACGCATTTATCATATGATATGAAGAATTTGAAATGCATGATGAAATATGGTGTCTGACAAAATTTGGCATGCATGCATTAAGGTTTTTGAGGAAATGAGCATGCAGAAAGCAGTTCAAAAGTATCAGACCACCATCGGACTTAAGTTTACAACTCAACCAACAAATGCTTCAGAAGAGCGAGAGATGTAACTTAACGAGAAAAAACAGCCCATATATAAGACCCGCTTGAAGACTAACTAAAATTTCTTCCCCTTTGTCAATGACCAAAAGGGACGAAAAAGGAGGACTAATGCCCCTGAAGAATATCATCATGATGTCGATGGAGGAGTGCCAATGTTGTCGGGGGTCGTTCGTTGAAGTAGGGTCTGCGGCCTGCCGTAGTGTCGTCGAGATCTTCAGCTTCATCTGTCTCACGCGATGAAGGAAATGAAATTGTGACCAGTTGAGGAACTTTGATCTTCTTGAATTTCTTCCAAGGAGGCTGAGACCAGTCACAGTCCTATTGAAATCCCATCTGCTTGAGATCTTCGTCACTGTAAAGATGAGACAGAATAGCCCAAGTGCGTCGAAGATTTCATGTGCATAATAATGATTCTTCTTCACACTGTTTTGTGTGACAGTCATGTTCTGAAGAATTGAGCCAAATTGACGCTTGACCCACTTGTGATTGTGATCGACCTTCTGATGAAGACTTAGAAGAAGCTCACGATCAGTCATCACGCGTGGGGCAGTGGGTTGAGGATTTTGCTCATGGGCTTTGGCAGAATCTTGAGTAGCAGAGTCATCATTGGCGGAACACGATGCAGCTTTGTGAAACTGGCCATCCAACAGACGAGTGCATTCATCAATAACAACAGCTTTGCCTTTTTCATCAACTGAAGAAATAGTCCTTTTGAGGACTTCAATGGGAGGCAGAAAGCTGAGGTGATTCTGAAAATCTGCCTTGTAGTGAATTGAAGACCTAGTTCTGATGAATTTCATAATCTAAGGAGCATAGGGCTTCAACTCAAACGATGACAGTATAACATTTGCCCAAGTCCTCATGAAGAAATCATGATAGTTAATGGGAATCCCATGTATGATGCTGAACAGCAGATTCTTCATGGTGCCAACAACTTCTTCTTCTGAGTTATGACCTTTGATTGGACTAAGGGTTTTGGTGAGGATACGATGGACGGTTCTTCGCACATATAGCAAATCCTTCACTAAGAAGGTGGTTATTGGAGCTTGCCCAGGCCGCAGAGGCTTCATTAGAACTTGCATCAGATGTTGAGGAAGTTCAATTTCTTCATACATAAACCTTGCGCCTGCAGCAGGAGGACTGACTAGAACGGCATGAAGCAATTCAGAGGCCGAAGCTTTGTAGTGAGTGTTCTCAGTCATCTGATCAAGCACCCATGAGTTGACATCCGCCACATTTCCAGTGAGGTGTAGAGTAGTATAGAATTGAAGAATTAGCTCTTCATTCCAATCGCATATGTTAGCACAGAAATTCAGAATCCCAACTTCGTGAAGAACATTCAACACAGGTTGGAAGCAAGGAATGGACTCCATGTCAACATGAGGAATTTGACGGTGCTGAAATACCTTGTCCTTGTCAAACAAAAGTGATGAATAGAAATTCATCTGGCTTGCAGTCCAAAACTGCTTGCGTCAAAGTCTTGCTGAGTCATAAGGATTTTGATACGTGAAGAAATGATGCTCAGCAAAGAAATCATCAGCCTTCAATTTTGGCCTCTTTGTATGAGGATTTTGTGGCTTGGGCTGAAGATTTGCAGTAGTAGGCGCTCTCACAACCTCTTGTGTCACAACCTCTGGTGTTGCTGAGCAATTGAAGCTTCAGGATCTTCAACAGCAGTCCGGGCCTCCATTTCTTCAGTTGTTGCGGCTGGAATTTCTTCAGGTATGGAATGGAGAGAAGTTTGACGTCCTTCAGACCCTATGAGTATTTCTTTAGTCTGCAAGGGGGACTGGGGAATTGTATGCAGAGGTGTGGCCAATGGTGAATTGGGGTGAAGATTTTCCCAATAGTCATCATTCAGCATAGGAGTAGTTGAGCCAATATCCACGTCTTCTTCAATTTCTTCAAGGCCTGCCTCTTCAGCTGTGAACTGAGGCATAAGCGATGATACCAATGGGATGGAAGGGATATCTTCCACTTTAATTTCTTCATCCATCTGCTCTGAAGAAGCAGCAGAAGGGTTTTCTTCAGCAATGTTATCTGGAATGACATATTCTTCTCCATATGGAACCAACTCTTTTTATGGCATAATGGAGATTGGAACAACATCGATTAGATTAGTGAATGAGCTTGTCAAAGTCCTCACTTTCTTGGGAGCGGAGGACTATGCAAAGGTTGATGATTTCCTTTTCTTCACATCTGCCTTCTCCGTAGCCTTGGTTTTCTTCACTTTTGATGCAGAAGGAAGAATGATATTCTTCATCTTTGATGATTTGGCAGGAGGAGCAGATGAAGGTGGTCCAGTTTCATTAGGCACGTCTAGTGCAGACGCCATGGCATTGTCAGTTTCCTCAGGCGCAACAAATTCTTCAGCTGGCCTAGGTTGTTCTTCAGGCGCAACATGGTCTTCGGGAGCTGGAATTTTTTCATCCCCCCTGGTAGCTTCTTGGGCAGCCTGATTTTCATTAGTTGCGCTTTCATTTTCTTCAACAGACTGAACAGAAGCATCAGCCCGAGGAATTGGTTGTTCCGATGGTGCTGGAACGTTAGTCTTGAGTTTCTTGGCAAGCTTGACAAATCTAACTTTGGCACCTAGCCAGTCTGCATGATATCTGTCAAATTCATCACTGAGGCCTTCGATTTCCTTTTGCATATTTACAAGTTCTTCAGGAGACATGTTCAAAACATTGTTCTTCAGAAATCGCTCCTTCTTGTACTGAGCCTTCTTGACTTGTTTGGCCTTCTCAAATTTCCAATTTTCTTCACTTATGAAGGTCATCAACATATGACTTTGACCAGGAGTGAGGTTCAAGTCAGGGAGTGGAGTGTTTGGATCCCTATGCCATTGATAAATAAAGTCGAGGATCTTATTCGGATCCACCATGAGAGGCACAGAGATGCCTTTGGCTCTAGCGGCCCTTTCTTATCTGTCCCTGATGATTTTAGCAAGTTCTTCATCATCAGCTTCATTGTCATCAAATGAAACATGGAATGCCACTTGCTTCTTATGAGGACTTGGCCTTGTTCCACATCCAGCAGTGGTATTGACCTTCAGTAAGGTTGGACCTGTTGAGGACTGTGGTGGAGTTGAGGAACTTGCGGATGCTCCAGAAGCAATAGAAAAGCATGCAGGCTGTTGACACATTGCAAGGTGCACATGTGTTGAGGACTTTGCAGCAGCAACTAAGGATTTTGTGGCAACGGAGGGGATTGGCACTGCCCTGGAAGAAGTTCCCTGAGGAATTTGCCTTGAGGGTTTTGATATTGAAGAACTTGGCCGTGAGGGCATTGCTGTTGAGGAACTCGGCTTCACAACAGATTTCTTCGGTATAGCCTTCTTGGGCTTACTGGCAGAGGCCTCGGCAGCAGCAGCTTGAGAATCCTCATTGAATTTCTTCACTGCTTTTTTTGCAACTTTAGCCAATTTGGCTTGGCGCTTTGCCCATTCTTTTGGAAAGTCCTCACCATGCTTGATGCTGGTAGGATCAACTCGTTGGCCAGCAGCCAAACGAGGTCTTGGACATGGAGGGTTTACAACAAATTTCTTCATGTACTTGGGAGTAACATAGCGGTATTCACCCCATTCCTTAGCCCATCCCCTCTCAATTCTCTGGATGCGCACTTTGCGCTAATTCTTGTTCTCTTTGCCATGAATTGCTTCATCAAGTGTGCAATATTCATCATATATGTCTTCATGGATTTCAAATGCAGTGTTTGTCTCTGGCCTCTTGCCTCCCTTCTGAGGTCTCTTCCTGTCAGCCATATTTCTCACTTGAGGACTTTGAACTTTGGATGTTTCTGAGGAAGTATGCAAATTATCTTTGAGGAACGCTGCAAATAAGTTAAGTTGAGGAGAACCTAGTGATTCAGCAGCAGTCATTTTGTACCTGTGAACAGAGTATAGGTGCAAAGAATTTGGAGAGGTCATATGTGTTCTCAGAATTTTTTCAAAACTATCAAGTTTGAGAAAATTGACCATAAGTGTCTCGAGGAATTTCTCTAAGCGTTCTTGACTTAGGTTATAGAGTTGTATAGATTTGAAAATCCACATAATTGGGGAATCTTGAAGAAAAATATAGCTTAGAGAAACAAATCAAGGAACATAATCATTCAGGTGTTGAAGGAGTGGGAAGTTGAAGAATAAACACCTTTTGAGGATTTTGTGGAAATCATAAGAATCAAAGTGGATCAGTAAAATTAGATTTTAATTACCCTTGATGAAGAACATGACGAACTGGGAGTGGAGTTGGAGAAGTTCATCCGTTCAGATCTCCCACGCCCTAACTCAGTGGCGAGAGACAGCTATGGCGGCGGCGGAGTGAAGATTTCCGCAGCCGACGCGAGTACGATGGCGACGAGGTCGAGGCAGTGAAGCTCTTCCTCAATGGCGACGATGGAGTGTAGCGGTGGCACTAGGTCTGAGAGCTCGAGCGAGATTGAGGTCGAGCGGAGTAAATGAGGTCTGAGGAAGGGAAGGGGTTTTATAGCCGCGGTGAAAAACTGCTCGTCCGAAGTTTGGACGAACATGCCCCTGACCCTTACTATTCTAACGACATGTGGCACCCATGTATAAAAAGGTGGAGATCATGGGGGATCATGGGTGAGTTGTTTAATCCATCGTGGGATGCGGAATGGTTTGAGCGGCAACAACCAAAAATTTGAAAGGAATATTTTAAAGTTTCATTCGCAAAATCTTCAATTGTCAAGGACATGGTGAAGACTTTAAACGGGTTTCAAATAGAACGCACATGAAGAATTAGCAATAAGTGAATGTTGTTGAGGACATGTGATGCGGAGCATCCCTCGCTCATCCCCATGGACATGCCTACATCTCCCTCAACACCACTTGGACCCATGACAAGAGCCCGAGCTAAGGCTATCGAAGATAAGGTGAACTCGCTCCTCTCCGAACTCCCTCTTTCTACTCACGAGACATGGCTACTACCTCAGTCGGAGACCCTATGTGTAATCAGGTACATGGAGGTGAGCCAAGGATCTACTACTTGCAAGAGCCAAGACGGCAAGGACCCCAAGCATGTTGAAGAAGAAGAAAAGATGCTACTGAAGCTACAGGCATTGGACGTCCGACCAAGCCCGGACGTCCGACGACTCCCAGGCCACGGACGACCGACACCCTCCGGACGTCCGACAGCTGAGCATCCGAACCAAATCTACGGACGACCGAGACCACCGGACGTCCGACCAATGCACGCCCGAACCGAATCTACGGACGACCGACGACTTCCGGACGTCCGGACCGTCACGAAGCTCCGGACGACCGACCCCCTCCGGACGTCCGACGCGCCCACGACAGAGCTGATTCTACGGACGCCCGAGCCCGACCGGACGTACGGACCATCCCGAGCCTCCGGATGTCCGACACCTTCCGGACGACCGTCACCTGAGTGACCGCGCATGCGGGCTGGAGCCCTTGTACCCCTTCGTTTTGACTTCCATTTGCACTAAGACTATAAATAGGACGCCCCCACCTCCTGGTACGGGTAGCATAGGTTTAGCTCATATTTTGTGTGAGAGCCTTGCTCATCCACTTGGCTACTTCTCCTCGGAGCTCAGGACCTCTTCGGAGAAGATCCCCCAAGCGGATTCAAGACCCCTTTCTAGGGAAGACCATCAAGACCTCCGTACGGAGAAGAACTGTTCCTTTGTATCCTTACCTTGGTTGATTGTGGATCTTATGTCACTCTATGTTGTCGGTGATCTAGCACTCATGTGATTGATTCTATGTCGGTTTAGTGATTCTCCCTCTCGGTTTCCCCGTGTTTCCCCTTTTTACTTCCGTGTGTTCTTCATGATTCCCCGTAGGATCCACTCCAAACGTGAAAGATCATCCATCTAGGGTTCCACCCTACATCATCTTGGTATCATGAGCCACGTTGATCACGTTTTTGGAGCCCCTACCCCGTGTTTTCTAGCTTGATTTTGTTGTTTTCGTCCTAATTCCGAAAATTCCCCACCAAAAATAGCCCCAAAATTTTTGTGATTTGTTTGTGAGTTGAGATTTTGTTGGATTTGGTCCATGGATTTGTGTTGTTGCGTGTGGATCTAGCTTTCCCCACCCTCCCCGCCCTTTTCCATCCACCATATCACTCGATTTCGACCTTACCATCTTCTTCTTCCCCGGAAATCTCACAGTTCTTCTTCCCGAGCCCGATTTTCGCCCAGGCTCCGAACGACCGGAAAAGGTCGGACGTCCGACAAAGTCCGGACGACCGTAAAAGCCCGGACGTCCGTGAAACCCTGACGAGACTGAAGTTTGACAGTTCGGCCACCACCACAACCCCACATTCCACCACATCTTCCAAACCCACATACACCAAAATCTTCCCCGCTACCTCCTATGACGATTTTGCCATATTTTGGTCCTTGAGATTTTGAGTTGTGGATCCTGTATCCTTTTGTGTTTCGGCTATCCAGGTACGGTTGACGTCATCACCACCACGGCTCATCTTCGCAAGTGTCTCATCATCGCCAAGGACGGTAACTTCGACGACATCTTTGTCATAACTTGCAATTGCATTGATAACCCACATTGCCTCATTTTGCGTAGCTTACCCATCGAGACTAGACGTTGAGTATTGCAGGCAACGTGACTTTGTGCACATTAGTGATCATACTCCATAGCATACATACCATACAATAGTGGTGCATATCTTGAGATCAACTTGTGTGTCACAAAGTTGTCATTGCATACACAACTGCTAACTTGGTTCGTGAAGTTTTGCATCAGAAAAGAGCTCAAAAGTGAAAGAGCCACACAAGCTTTTAAGCAAAGAGGAAATATAAGCAAAGAGTTTATGAACAAGAACCATAGCATCATAATACATTAAGATTGTCATATTGGATCGTCTTGGATCATTGCACCGAAATACCATACATACAGCATATTTGGGATAGAGATAGTTGCATTTTTGCCTAGTAGGTTGTGCACAAGTTTGCGTATTCGCCTATTTTGCAATCGTGCTAGTGTGTCTCTAGTATTGTGCAACAAGAGCATCTCGTGGTTTCCACATTTTGGCTTAATTTTGGATTGCACAGTCCCATTTATATTTTTGCGTGTGTGTTTCCGTGTACCCATACTTGCTTGGTCTACTTGTTGCATTTGCAAATTTGTGAATCTTTTCCAACATTATTGAAGCTCACTTACTATTGCATCAAATTTTGTCCCACCATCCTAACCAAGCTCCACCATAAGCTTTTACGTGTGTAGGTGTGAGAACCGACAAGAATTGGTACCAACAGTGCTATTTCATTGTCCACATTTGAGTGAACTTGATTCACCTTCAACTTCGGTCAAGGTACATTTGGTACGCGTTCTTTTCCTTCTACCACTTACATTTTATCGAAATGATGGATAGGCCAAGTTCTTCTACCACTCCACCTCTCATCGAGAACGACGATGACATGTCATCATTCGTCACCAAGAACCACCTATTTGGAGCTCAAAAGGCATTGCACCAAGAGCAACAAGCAATGAGGGACTACTTCGACAACAGATTCGACGCTCAAAAGCAAGAGAATGATGCAAGAATGGATGAGATCTGCGCCTTGATGAGGAACCGACATACCTCCACTTCTTCATCCTCAAGACGAAGCCGCTCAAGTCGACACTCCGACGACACCTTCTCCGACACAAGTACACCGTCATCGAACACTCTTCGTCGAGCTGCGCGTCAAGACCGGCACGCATCCCGGAACCCGCTACATGACAAGCATTCACATGAGCAAGTCGACGAGCATCTACATCATCCCGCACCACACCAAGTCGCTTTTGCACAAGCTCAAGAACGACAATGACTACGACGTCAATAGGAAGAATGAGCGCGTCTACACCAAGAGGAACAAGACGCCGAGGCTCAACGTCTTCAACAATAACAACGTGAAGCGCAAGCTCTTGAGGCGCAACATGCCCTTCAAGAATCAAGTCGAGCCATCGCCAATCGCAATCGCGAACGGCGCAATCAAGAGGAAGCCCTTCGAGAAGAAATCCAAGAGAGGAACTACCAACCGCGTGTGCAACGTCAAGCTCCTCAAGCTCCTCCACAAGCTCGTTAAGCTCCACTTCAACCTCAAGTTCAAGAAGAGCAAGTTGATCATGGACTTCCTCCGCGAAGCAACGCTATGGCAAGCTCAAGTTCACAATGCCCAAGTTCAATGGAAGCAATGATCCGGAAGAGTACCTCTCATGGGCATTGAAGATCGACAAAATTTTCCGCTTGCACAACTATGAGGAAGAGAAGAAGATCGCTATGGCATCACTTGAGTTCCAAGACTATGTGCTCATATGGTGGGAACAAGTCCTTGAACGCCGTGAAGCAAGAGGTGAACCACCTATCACCACTCGGGCTCAAATGAAGGAAGTCACGCGAGCACGTTTTGTGCCAACCTACTACAACCACGATCTCTTCAAGAAGCTACAACTCCTCAATCAAGGGACAAAGAGTGTTGAAGAATACTATAAGGAAATGGAGATAGCCATGATTCGAGCCAATGTTAAGGAAGATGATGAGCAAACAATGGCACGTTTCTTGAATGGACTCAATCATCCCATCAAGAAGATTGCCGACTTCCAACCCTACTCCAACCTCATTGAGCTCGTGCATCAAGCAACCAAGGCGGAACGTCAAGTGCAAGATGACTTCAAGTACGCCAAGTACTCATCCAAGACCTACGACTTCTACAACACCCAAGCTTCAACGACTCCTCCAACATCTACATCAACCAAACCTTCTCAAAGCACCAACGACAAGTCAAGTTACAAGAAAACTTCGGCAAGTTCAAGTCGTCTCCCTCCTACGACAAGCAACTTCAAGCCGTGTGCTTCATCATCTACTCCAACTGATGAGACCATCAAAACAAGCTCCTTCAAGTGTTTCACTTGCGACGGCCGAGGCCACAAGTCCTACCAATGCACGAACAAGCGCACCATGATCCTCAACGACGACGGCACATATGACTCAATGAGCGAAGAGGAGATGGAATCCCTTGAGCAAGTGGCCATGCACCGGCGCGTGAACGAGGATGAAGATGATCAAGTCTTTTGTGATGAGGATTCGAGCCCCGCTCTCGTTGTCTCCAAAGTCTTGACACTTCAACATCAACAAGAAGAAGACCAACGATGCCACATCTTCCACACTAAGGCTGGCATCAATGGAAGGTCCGTCAAGGTCATCATCGATGGAGGTAGTTGCCACAACTTGGCAAGTGAAGAACTATGTTCCAAGCTTCAATTGGTCAAGAGGAAGCACCCGCGCCCCTACAAGGTTCAATGGCTAAGTGACTCCGGCACTATACGAGTCGAGCATACGGTCCAAGTACCCTTCAAAATTGGTGCTTATGAAGACACTTTGGAGTGTGATGTGGTTCCAATGACCGTTTGCCACCTCCTTCTTGGTCGACCATGGCAATTCGACCGTGGTGTCATACACAATGGGCGCACCAATCATTATAGCTTCAAAATGAAAGGGAAGGAATATGTGCTACGACCTATGTCTCCTAGTCAAGTGATAGCCGACAAGCAAGCCACCAATCATGGAAATACGAGTGAACAAGTGACACACCCAAAAGTGAGTGAGAGCCACAAGCCAAATTTGAGCGCCTCTTCGCCTAGAGAGAAAAACCTCATCCTATTTGCCACCAAAAGTGAGACAAGACAAGTGTGTGAGAACCCATCGAGTGTGATGCACTTCGTCCTTGTGTGCAAGGATGGAGAACAAAAAACTAACACATCTCATGAGCTACCTTTAGTGTTTCAATCTCTTTTGCAGGAATTCCAAGATGTTTTCCCCGATGAGCTACCTCCGGGTCTACCTCCACTACGAGGCATTGAGCATCGAATTGACCTCATACCCGGAGCGCCACTTCCAAACAAAGCTCCATACCGTGTCAATCCAAAAGAAACCAAGGAGATTCAACGGCAAGTACAACAACTCATCAACAATGGTCATGTACGTGAAAGATTAAGCCCATGTGCCGTTCCCGTTATACTTGTGCCTAAACCCGATGGAAGTTTCCACTTGTGTTCCGATTGTAGATCGATAAATGCCATTACCGTTTGTTATAGGCATCCCATTCCTCGCTTAGATGATATGCTTGATCAACTTAGCGGAGCCAACTTTTTCTCCAAAACTGATCTTAAAAGTGGCTATTATCAAATCCGCATTCAAGAAGGTGATGAGTGGAAAACCGCTTTCAAAACAAAATTTGGCTTATATGAGTGGTTAGTGATGCCTATGGGTTTGTCGGAAGCACCCAGAACTTTCGTGCGTCTTATGCATCATGTGCTTAGACCTTACATTGGAGTCTCTGTTGTGGTTTACTTTGATGATATCCTTGTGTTTAGCAAAACCATGAAAGAGCACATTAATCATGTTAAATCTGTGTTGCAAACCCTCCGCAAGGAAAGCCTTTATGCGAACTTGAAAAAATGCACTTTTGGAGTTGACAAAGTGGGTTTCTTGGGTTTTGTTGTCTCTTCCAACGGTGTCCAGGTTGATGAAACTAAGATTAAAGCAATTAAAACTTGGCCCCAACCCACCAATTTGCAACAAGTGCGCAGTTTTCTTGGTCTTGCGGGATTTTATCGCTGCTTTGTGAAAAACTTTAGCACAATTGCCGCTCCTTTGCATGCTTTGAGTAAGAAAAATGCACCTTTTGTTTGGGGATCTTTGCAATCCACCGCTTTTGATGAGCTCAAGTCTTTGCTTACTCATGCTCCGATTCTTGCTTTGCCCAACTTTGACAAAACTTTTGAGGTTCATTGTGATGCAAGTGGTACCGGAATTGGCGGAGTTTTGATGCAAGAAAAATGAGCCATTGCTTATTTTAGTGAAAAACTCTCCGGTGCTCAACTCAATTATCCCATCTATGACAAAGAATTGTATGCTTTAGTACGTGTGCTACATGTTTGGGAACATTACCTTAGACCTCATGAATTTGTCATCCATACCGATCATGAAACGCTTAAGTACTTGAAAGGCCAAACTAAGTTGAACAAGCGTCATGCCAAATGGAGTGAATTTATTGAATCTTTTCCTTATGTGATCAAGTACATTAAGGGTAAGGAAAATGTAGTTACGGATGCACTTTCACGCATATGCACGCTTGTCACTAAACTTGAGTTGAATCTTATTGGTTTTGAGCATATAAAAGACTTGTATGAGCATGATCCTTCTTTTGCTACTCCTTATGCTAAGTGTTTGACACACACGTCTTGGGAATGATACTACATAAAGGATGATTATCTTATGAGAGCTAACAAACTTTGCATTCCCGAGTCTTCTCTTCATTTGCTCCTTTTGCAAGAGGCTCATGGAGGCGGACTAATGGGACACTTTGGACGCGACAAGACTTTCGCCATGCTCTCCAAGAACTACTTTTGGCTCAAGATGTTTCGTGATGTCTCACGCTTCACCAACCGTTGCTCTACATGTCGCAAAGCTAAGTCAAAAGCTCAATCCCATGGTCTTTACATGCCCCTTCCTACTCCTTATCAACCTTGGGAAGACATTAGCATGGATTTTGTACTTGGTTTGCCTAGAACTCAAAATGGCAAGGATTCCGTCTTTGTTGTTGGGGACCGATTTTCTAAGATGGCACATTTCATTCCTTGCAACAAGATAGACGATGCTTCACATATTGCCAATCTCTTTTGTAGGGAAATCTTGCGACTTCATGGAGTACCCAAAACGATTGTCTCGGACCGAGACGTCAAGTTCTTGAGTTACTTTTGGAAGACCCTATGTGCGAAGCTTGGAATCAAGCTATTGTTCTCTTCAGCATACCATCCTCAAACCGACGGCCAAACGGAGGTGACAAACCGTACACTCTCCACTCTACTTCGCGTGTTGATCAAGAAGAACATCAAGGAGTGGGAGGCGTGTCTACCCATCGCCGAGTACGCCTACAACCATGCAAGACATTCCACGACCGACAAGTCCCCTTTCGAGGTCATCTATGGCTTCAACCCTTTGTCCCCATTGGACATTCTACCTCTTCCTCTACAAGAGCGAACCAACCTCGACGCAAGTGCTCGTGCAAGCTACATCAAGAAGAGACTTGCAAAGATAACTCAATCATACATAAAAGAATTCAGAGGAGATTCAAATATTTCTCATAGATAAACTTGATCATAAACCCACAATTCATCGGATCTCGACAAACACACCGCAAAAAGAGTTACATCGAATAGATCTCCACTAGAGAGGGGGAGAACATGGTATTGAGATCCAAAAAGAGAGAAGAAGTCATCTAGCTAATAAATATGGACCCGAAGGTCTGTGGTAAACTACTCACAACTCATCGGAGGGGCTATGGTGTTGATGTGAAGCCCTCCGTGGTCGATTCCCCCTCTGGCGGAGCGCCAACGAAGGCTCCAAGATGGGATCTCGCGGATACAGAAGGTTACGGCGGTGGAAATTGTTTTTTGTTGGCTCCCTGGATGTTTTCAGGGTACGTGGGTATATATAGGAGGAAGAAGTAGGTCGGTGGCCGCCCGAGGGGCCCACGAGATAGGGGCACGCCCTCCACCCTCGTGGCCGCCTCGACTACTTATTGACTTGCACTCCAAGTCCTCTGGATCACGTTTGTTCCAAAAATCACGCTCCCTGAGGTTTCATTCCGTTTGGACTCCGTTTGATATTCCTTTTCTTCGAAATACTGAAATAGGTAAAAAAACAGCAATACGTGCTGGGCCTCCGGTTAGTAGGTTAGTCCCAAAAATGATATAAATGTGTAAAATAAAGCCCATAAACATCCAAAACAGGTAATATAATAGCATGGAACAATCAAAAATTATAGATACGTTGGATACATATCAAGTACAAGCACGAGTTCACTATATTTGGACAGCATGTCCGAACAGACAATGATGATGCAGTGGAACATGATGTTGCAGCAGATGATGATTATGATGATGTGCCGCCGCTCCAAAATTTTCAAACCAATCCAGTGAGACATCACCACAACACTGGATTACCACCGCGTCCACCTGCTGCACCACAAAACAGAGCTCACCGTCCACCTACTGCACCGAAAAACAGAGCTCCAAGCAGACCTGCTACATCAACTTCGACAATGCGACCACCAAGGGCGCCTCGGTCAAAAGTCAAGGCCAGGTACAAATCCTCCTCACTATTGCCGTCGCAAGATCATCAACTACACAGATCTGCTATAACCCTGCCATGTCCAATACAACCCGCTTGAGCTGCAAACGCCATCGGATGAACGACATTACACACATGTAAGTTTATGTCCTGGAAAAATAATAATATTTATAGTCCATTCATATAACATTGAAGTGCACACTGATATTTCTAGTGAGGTTTGGCCTAACATCTAATACAGTTGATTCTTCTGAAAACTTAGGAACATTGCAGTGCTTTATTAAACTTGTATGCACTCCTCGTATTTAAATAGAACACAACACTTTATCTCATAGAGCACTGCACTTGATGCAGGATAAAAACATGTCGCTGAACCTCATACTTGTTGCTGGAATGAAGTTCACCATGTACGACAAAGCATGGGACTTTTAAAACACTTATGCAAGATATGCAGGGTTTGGTATACGCAAGAGGGGAAAACACAAGACAAATGCCTACATTGTCCGCTCAAGAGAAGGGGCACACAAGCAGACTGTGTCAGAACCGGAAACGTGAAAAGACATCAAAAAGAATTGGCTGCAAGGCAAAAATAAGAGTCAAAAAGAGGAAGGATGGCAAATTTGTGATAGAAATGGTTGAACTAAATCACAATCACAAGATGCTAGAAAGCCCCGGGATGCTTCTCACATGCGCTCGCACAAAAAAGACGATCCTTTGATTGACCAGTTGGTGAAGGACATGCAGCTGGACAACCACACACACACGCATATGATGTCAACGCTGTCGCGTATGTCCGGTGGTCTGCAGTAAATGGGACATACTAGCCGCGACTGGGTCAACAAGTAAACACGTCACAGAGCATATCGCTTGAGCATTTTGTCAGTAATTATTTCCTGTTTGATGAGATGAGTTTGCGTTGCGTTTGAAATGCAAGAAACAGAAGTTTGCTAGAGAAGAGTCCCAAGATGACGTCAAGAAACTTCTGGATTTCTTTGAGAAGATGTAAAAGATAAACCCAGAGTTCTTCTATGTTATGACTTTGATGCAGATAACCGTGTAAGAAACGTCTTTTGGGCCAACGCTAGCTGCAAAGGATCGTATGAAGCTTTTGGAGACTGTGTTACATTTGACACGACATATAAAACTAACAAATTCCACATACCGCTGGGAGTTTTCGTGGGAGTAAACCATCATCTACAGAGTACCATATTTGCTGTCGCCCTTGTGTGAGATGAAATGATACCGTCGTTCGAGTGTGCTTTCAAGACATTCATGAGGTGTATGAACAACAAGCCGCCAATCTGCATGCTCATAGGTACAAAAAAACACATGTATACTTACGTTTGTTTTGTACACTTATATTTCTTTCGTCTTTCTTACACACAAAAACTTAATGAAAAAACATTATTTGTGCCTTTTCAGACCAATGTTCTTCGATGAAGGCAACATTAAAAACTATCCTCCCAGATACATTACATAAGTTGTGTTGGTGGCATATCACGAAGAAGTACAAAGACCACCTCGCCTTGTTGTATAAGGCACACGAGAAACTAAAGAATGACCTCAATGCGGTGCTGAACCACCCACTAATGCCGTCAGAATTTGAACGAGCATGGAAGGACCTCATTCAGAAATACAACTTGCAAAATGACGAAGTGATGAATTCACTGTGGGATGAAGGCACGAGTGGATCTCAACTTACTGCAAGGAAATTTTCTGTGCTTGAATGACTTCCACGTAGAGAAGCGAGAGCATGAACCGCATATTGAAGAAAAACTTCGTCAAAGAGAAGCATGATCTCCATATGTTTGCTCAACAACTGGACAAGTGCATTCAGACTAGGAAGGCCATCGAGCACGCAGAGACAGTAGCAAATGAGGTAAATAAAAATGTCCAGAAAAACTGCTAAATATAACTAGAAAAACAAACAATTTTTTCATTTCTCTGATTCGTAACGCTGCATTTCTGATCATGCAGTAGGAGGTAAAGACAACAACCCTGTTTGGGTTCGAAGTTCAGCTATCAAAAGTGTATACAAGGGCAGTTTTTCCATATTTCAAAGAAACACTCTACCGCAACACTACATTCAGAGCAGAACAGTGACCTGAGAACCCGAAAAAGTACCTTGTACACCACTACAACATATCGGATGCATTTGATTGGGCAAGGCATAATTTCCAAGTGGTCGCCGATGAAGAGAAAGGTGTCTACGAATGTAAGTGCAAACTCTAGACACACACAGGTGCGACTCGCTAGCAAAAAAAATCCTAATTCTGATAGTCATGCATGAAACCTCACTTACTGAACTATAAAAGTCCACATGCATGAGTATTTCACAAGACCAAGTGAAGTTCACTTCCTTAAGAATGAACAAATAAAAAAACGTGTTTATTAATTTCATGCAGTTCACTGACAAAACAAAGAAAAAATGTGTTGTCTGCAGGGCTCTTTTGCGTCCATGTGTTATGCATGCTTTCTCATCTGAGAGTACTCAAGATTCCTGAGGTATTCATCATGAAAAGATACACCCGGAATGCAAGATCAAATGCAACATTTGACAGAAGAGATTACGAACAAACAACACCAGACCGAAGCTCGCTTTTTTGCTGTAGGAAATTGCTGACAGAAATAGCAATGGACCTTACAAACAAAGCGACAAGGTCCGACGCTGGGTGCCACCGAGCGTTGTCTGGTATGAGGGCACTGATCGAGGAAGTTTATGTGCTTAACAAAGAAGAAGAAGCGGCGGCAAAAGTAAAGCAAGCAGAGAAATCCCAGCATGACAATAATGCCGAGCAAGTAGAAAATACAGAACACAACGCAACTGGTGCAATCAAAAAAGAAACAATTCTTCCACCTCTTGTTTCAAACACAAGAGGAAGGGAGAAAGGGGGCGACGCAACCCAAAAAAAGGTTGCATCCAAGGAGAAAAATGGTGACAAAAACAGTAAGCCACAGCCTGAGCTGGACTGTGATGGTCACCCACTAGGAATAAATAGGTGCAAGACATGTAATGAAATCAACGGCCACAATTCCAGGACATGTAAAAAAAGACATGAACAAGAACACCATGGACATGGCGATGCACAACCAAACAGAGATTCCGCTGACAACACTAAGAAATGGACGAAACCGAGACGTTGCATCATTTGCAAAAAGAGGAAGAGACACAATTCAAGAACCCGCCCCAAAAGAACAAGATCAGAAAATGAAGAAGATGAAGAAGATGAAATCACAGAAGAAGATGGTGACACAACTGAAGAAGAAATGGCTTATGAAGAAGCAGATGAAGAAGAGGAGGAGGTAGAACAAGATAGTGAAGAGAACGAAGAATGTGAAGAAATTGAATAAAGAGTGCCTTATGAAGAAGCAGATGAAGAAGAGGAGGAAGAGGAAGAAGAGAATGAAGAGGACGAAGAACACAATGAAACAATGCCCACAAGACCACCAAACAAAAGACAGAAAGCACAAGGGAATGCTGCTTTACATAAACAACCAAGAACGACACCGCATATAGAAAACCAGGTAGGAGCATGAAAGGATGTAGTTCACAGTGCTAGAAAACAAAAGCCGCCATCAACCATCACGCGAGGAGCAAAGAAGGATGCAGTTCGCAGCATTGGAAAACAAAAGCCGCCATCAACCAGCATGCAAGGAGGAAAGAAGACTATAGTTCATAGCGCTGGAAAACAAAAGCCGCCATCAACCATCACGCGAGGAGCAAGGAAGACTACAATACACAGTGCTGGAAAACAAAAGTCGCCATCAACCAGCACGCAAGGGGCTACAAACACAATGGTGCAAAGACAAGAACCAGCAACACCACCACAGAAAACCAAAGAAAGTGCGGCATTAGACACGCTCCAGTCACCGCGAAGAAGCAGCAGGTTAACGACCAAATAGATGAAGTTCAATGAATTAATAATATACATAGCAGTTTGCATATCTGTATGACTTATGTATCAGTTTAAATTTTGTGTAAACACAAATTTCCCATTGACTATGAGTTCTTCAACTAAACCATATTGAGAGAAATGATGTATAGAGTAAACCATATTGAGAGAAATGATGTGTAGAGTAAACATTGACACATTTTGATACACAACCCATAAAAATGCAGTTAGTTCCAGGGAGCATGAAGTTCTGACTTATAATTCAAGCGGTCAGATCACAAAAGTACTTATTAGAAAACACAGCAAAAGTTGAAGCTTTCGATACGCAAAAGTACTTATTACAATTAACCTCATAACCTTAACCAATCACGCCAACGTGATTCTAACCATACGATCCTCGAGTTCAAAGAAGTTGAGGACAACAACTTGCTCATACTTTAGGGCACTATGAGTGACAAATTCCTTCCAGCCTTTCTGCAGATACAGCCGCCCATCAACGCCTACACGATACTTGGCTGGTTTCAGGTGCCCATTGCTAAGAACAACTTGGAGAATTCTCTTCTTCTTCAGCCGAAGATACCTAACAGCTCCTTGGGGGATTTTCTGCAAAAAATAATAAAACTGTTTGAGGACGACACTAGCAGTACAATTCTCATATTGTGCACACAGCTGTAAAAATGTACACACAATACATACATGAGCTAGATGAAGTGCACAACAGTCCAACAAGCAGTACAGATAAAACACAATTTAATATGCACTACAGAACTTGCAAATATGCAGTACGCTTCGAACTATCATGCAGTTCTCGAGACTAGGTTCACGCCGTACAAAGCGGGAAAAATTGTGGAAACTAGTAGTGCTCATCTAATATCTAAGTAGTTCATATTTTGTAAGCATGCAAACTAAAACACAAGCTCCATGCACACAAGCAAAAAATAAAAACAAGAAATAAGTACACAATGCAGTACACTTCAATAAAACAAAAAGGTGCATTCCTAAAATACTAGAAGTTCAGACTAGAATGGAATTATACAAAAAATAGAAAACATAAAGAAAAAATCAGATCAAGAGAAAAATACCATATTGTAGTGAGTCTCCACGTCTGTTGGCGTAAGCTGATGGACAAAAGGACTTGTGCGTTCAAGGCCACGGCGAAGCAGGGCAGAATAGAATGCAGCAACATTGATGTGGACCATATCCAATCCTTCCGTGAATAATATGCCATATGCAATCTGCTCCGCTCGCCCAACTCGGCATAAGACCATGCCCCCCCCCCCGACGAGCACGACGGGCCTGCGAACAAGCTGAGCAATCGCAACACGTTGGCACACCACAACCATGACTGCAACAGGAGAGATTCGCGCAGGGGCCTGGAGCCATCGCAACAAAAATCTAGAAAATGAAAAGAAATAAAGAGAGGCTGGAGAAAGGAGAGAAGTTGCGGCCAGAGGAGAAATGAATTACAAAGGAAGGGTAGAAGTTGGCCTACATTTATAGAAGAGAATGCAAAAAGGTCAAAACTGAATTAAACGAGAGTTAATGAAAATTATGTTACCAAAAATGAAGGACAATCAATGAAGGCTTATGTTACCAAAGAAAAAGGACCTATAAAAAGGTGTACTCTGACTGCAGCACTTCCCATGAACTAAGCGCAGATCATTAAATATTTATATTTCTAAAAAATTATAATCCATTGACCATTCTAAATAAAAGTTATTGCAGTTCTTCAAAGTAATACCAGATAGTTCACAATATGTGTACACGAAGTGCAGTACATGCTCAAAATGAAGCACAAGAGAAGCACTTTTGTGCAGTGCACAATGCATAGACTTAGTGCAGGTAATGCAGTCCGTAAATACAAGCAATGCAGTTTGCAATGTTGGTACAAGCAGTCACAACGTTGGCACAAAAAAAGATGCATGTTGTACAAAATGCGTACACCAACAACACAAGACTCTGATGAATGCAGTGCACACAGACCCAACAAAGCAATGCACACCCGTACACTAGAAAAAGGATACGTAAGAGGAAAAACAATAAAGAATAATGCGACCAGCATGCAATGCACAAAAATGAGTAGTGCGGAATGTGTGCACATGTAGTACACAAACCAGATGAATGCAGTGCAAGATGATTTACTAAGCAGTGCACGCCCCTACATTAGAAAAATATACCTAAGAGGAAAAAATACATACAAAATTGACCACCCAAGTGCAACCGGCCCCAGCCAATCTCGTAGTAGGTCTGCACCCATAGTAGGCGAGTCATTCTGAGCCATGATGCATGGGGCCGGGCACACATGGGCCCATAGGTCAGAGAGGATAGAGCAGCGAGCGCCATGTATAAGCGCCCAAATAAGTAACCAAATGAGTTCGATACGGCTGCCTCACCAACGCTTATAAACAGGTCGAGCACGCTCTCCACGGGCGAGGTGGGACTAAATGATACCACTCACACACAACGCACTTGAAGCCAGCCATGCTGACAGACTTACTTGGGACGAATGCGTTTTCACTCATCTAACACAGGCCCAACATGCTAGAGTAGTTAAAATAACACGACCCACTAAAAAAATAAGTACAAAATAAAACATTAAAGAAAAATGAGAAACATTTTTTAAATGAATAACAACCACACAAAAAATGTGCGTGGGCACTGCCATAAACTACAGTTCGCTCTCATAAATAAAATGCAGGAAGCTCGAAGTCAACATACAAATGCAGTCCGTGACCTACAACAATGCAGTTCGTCACATGGAAGCACGAAGTATTGCTACTTCTGAAATGCAGTTCTCTTTCTACTACATTGAAGTAGGGCTAAAATGAAAGACTGCAGCCCTATTAGTTAAGCAAAGCAGTCTGGTACCCCTATCAAACACTACCATCCATCCACACAAAAGCTGCATCACCATCACCTATAAAAAAGAGAAAATAAGAAAGAACTCCATCAAAAAAGTAATGTGCGTACATCTGTATGAATCTTGATCCGATATAATACAATGTATGAAGAATAAAAATCACTTGCATGCAGTACACATTGTGGAGATAGGCAGTTCTGTCAAGGTACAAAAGAAGTGCACTTAATAGGAAAATTCACCGAAAAGACAATCATCACATTTTCTGACAGTTGCATGCATACCTGAAGTTGTTACAAAAAAGAGGCGACAATGTTCCGGATTTCCAACGCACTAAGACAGCCTCCTCATAGCAGAACCTCTGTGAAGTTGCCACGTAACTGAAAACACAGCCCCACCCCGCTCCACCACTCCCACGTCCTGTCACAGAGAGCAGAGGAGAAAACACAACTGTTTCGTCCCCCCCAAAACCCTATTGCAGCTTCTTCTCCCCACTTCCTTTCACTAACCTCTCTCTCTAGAACAAATGCAAGAGAGCAGAGGAGAGCCATGGCGGATGCACCACTGTACAAGCAGCGCCGCAGGTACACCAGGGAGCTCCACGACATCGAACTCCACGGAATCACAAGCTCCACATTGTTTGCACAAGCAAGGGTCAAGACATGGACAAGATGTTGTCCACGCTCAGGAGGAAGCTCGGTGGAATGCCCGTCAAACTAGTCGGCTTTGATGTCGAGTACACGCATTATGTGAAGCCACAGCGGGTAGCAGTGCTCCAGCTATGCATAGAAAAAGAATGCCTTGTCTACCACATCTCTGTAACTAAAGACAGGTGAGAATAATTATCAATCTGTACTATTGCTTGTCAATATTGATTTTAAATTTTCTTTATCGCAATTTCCATTATATAAACTTTGGTTCTCATTTTTAAAAAGCATGGCATAGGAATTAATTGACAGTTTTCATCTGGCTCCATGTAACTCATGTGTTAAATTCTTGAATTAGATGATCTAGCGATCCACGCAGTTTTATTTTGTTTTACCAAATACAAATTATCTACCTGAACAATAGAAAACTATACCATTAATGCCTACTTTCAATCCTGTATGGATTTGGAGGTAAAAAAGATCGTAGTCCAAACTATTTAAAACATGTATGAAATTAAATTCAAGACAACAAACATGCACAAAGTATTATCAACTACTCACTACAACAGATTCCGGGGATTCATATTGCACTTCAGTTTCAGAAAAATCAAAACAACATGGTAGTTCTCAAAAATAACTGGTACGGTCTCACTATATCCAGTTTATACAAACATCTTGTGGGCCAATGGAACTAGACAAATTCCTCATGAATAATGAATACACCTTCGCCGGATTCGCCATTGAAGGCGGCAAAAACAAGATGAAACTATCTGGCTTGGAGATCAACTCTGACAACTACATTGATATTCAAGTGGAATGGAGAGACCCATACAAGAAAAAGGAATTTGACTGTTTGGATGATGTTGCCAGCAGGCTGATCGACATTCACTACCATGACATGAAGAACAAAATCAACCGCAAGGAGGACCATACTCTGTGGGGGTTTTGCCCGCTGCTAGACAAGCTTATCAAGTATGCAACAATATATGCATTTGAAACCTACAAGTCATGGAGAATCATCTACGATGTCATAATGGGACTAGACATGGCAAAACGAGAAAAAGAAGCGAAGAACAAGAGCAAGGCTGCAATCCCATACAACAACTAGAAATGAACAGGGCTATGTTTAGTTTCATTTTACTTTAGTACTTGTGTTGTTCCTTGTTTCTTATCTGCTAGGTTTTTCTTATGTCCGTTGCTTCATATCAAATATTTCTTTGTAAAACAATGTCATTGCACTAGGTAATGATTGTTGACTATGTATTAGAATAAGTATCCAGACAAGGCTGAAAAATATAATGTGTGATACCAAAACATACCAATATCTGATTCAGAAACAATGTTCAACAAAAAAAATTAAGCACTCTGACTGCAACTCATAACATAAAAAAGAAAGATGAATGCGGTTCACATTGGTAAACATAAGTAGAGCGCCAAGTGTGTACATGCAGAATATTCATATTTCTGAAAAATGATAATACACATACCATTCTAAACAAAGGGGAATGCAGTTCATGAGAATAGTATCAGGCAGTTCACAACGTGTGTACAAGAAGTGCAGTACATACCTAAATGAAGCGCAGGAGGGACTGCAGTCACTTTCGTGTAGTGCACAAATACAGACTTAATATGCGTACTGCAGTGCGCAACATTGGTACAAGCAGTACAAATGATATAATTTATACTGCCAAAATACATGTAGTGCTAAAGAAAAAAAATGCTTGCAATAAGAAAAGATAAAAAATTGACCACCCAGGTGGATCCAGGCCCTAGCCAGTCTCGTAGTAGGTCTGCGCCCATAATAGGTGAGTCCGTTCTGAGCCACGATGCATGGGGCCAGGCACACATGGGCCCACATGTCAGTGAGGATAGAGCAGCGAGCGCCGTGTATAAGCGCCCAAACAAGTAACCAGAGGAGTTCGAGACCTTTGCCTCGCCAAGCCTTATAACCAGGTCGGGAGCGCTCTCGGCGGGAGAGGTGGGACTAAATGTTTAGTGCGCACACATACAACAAGACAAGGCCGACTTGGGCCGAATGCATCTTACACCCCAACGGGCCCAACACATTATCATAGCCCAAAAACCAACAAGCGCCACGACCCACAACAAGCATGCAACACCAGTTCCCTCGCATGTAAATATAGAAATAGTACGCTGACCAAAAGAGTGCAGTTCGGTATGGGAAGAAAGATGTGCTGTCAATTAAGCATTGTAGTTCGCTTAGACAGTTTTTTTTCAAGTAACAACGAACACTGTCACTTGGCGGTTGCCACGACGAACTAAAACAACAACCGCGAGCACTACCGCTTGGCGGTTGCCACATCCCTAAGATAGACAGGGGGGCGACAGGGTGTGACGGACTCGCCTCCGCATGCGGTGCCGTGGCACGCCGCGTGCCCGCCTGCTACGGCTCATTCCAGGCTCGACCTTGTAGGGGGGTAGGGAGGGGACTCACGACCCCCCTCCCTCCTACTCGGCCTCGCGCTAATGCATGCAGTGCGCTTGGTTGATAGGCGCAATGCGGTTATTCTATTTTCCATCCAAACAACACATGCAACCCCAGAGCCACATCCGTAAGATAGACAGGGGGTGACGGGATGTGATGGACTCGCCTCCGCATGCGGTGCCGCGTCACGCCGCGTCGCCGCCTGCTCCGGCTCATTCCAGGCTCGGCCTCACAGGACCCCCTCCCCCCTGCTCGGCCTCGCGCTAACGCATGTGGTGCTCTTGGTTGACAGGCGCAGTGCGGTTGTTCTATTTTCCATCCAAATAACGCACGCAACCCCATAGCACATCCCTAAGATAGACAGGGGGGCGATGGGGTGTGACAGACTCGCCTCCGCATGCGGCGCCGCGGCACGCCGTGTCGCCGCCTGCTCCGGCTTGTTCAAAGGCTCAGCCTCGCAGGGGGGTGGGGAGGGGGGTCACGACCCCCCTCCCCTACTCGGCCTCATACTAACGCACGTAGTGCGCTTGGTTGACAGCCGTAGAGCAATTATTCTATTTTCCATCCAAACAACGCACGCAACCCCAGAGCCACACCCTTAAAATAGACAGGGTCGACGGGGTGTGATGGACTCGCCTCCGCATGCGGCGCCACGGCACACCGCGTCGTCACCTGCTCCGGCTTGTTCCAGGCTCGGCCTCACAGGGGGGTGGTGAGGGAGGGTCATGACCCCCCTCCCCCCTGCCCGGCCTCGCGCTAACGCACACAATGCGCTTGGTTGACAGGCGCAGTGCGGTTATTTTATTTTCCATCCAAACAATGCACGCAACCCTAGAGCCACAACCCTAAGATAGACAGGGGGCGACAGGGTGTGATAGACTTGCCTCCACATGCGGCACCGCGACACACCGTTTCGCCGCCTGCTCCGGCTCATTCCAGGCTCGGCCTCGCAGGGGGGTGGGGAGGGGGGTCACGACCCCCCTCCCCGCTGCTCAGCCTCGCGCTAACGCACATAGTGCGCTT